>NW_004955464.1:6890762-6911183 GCF_000276665.1 Chinchilla lanigera | reverse complement strand
TTTTTTTTTTTTTTTTTTGTAGTTTCTTCTCACTACTTCCTTATGCTATTTATTTTCTTAGCCTAAATTGATATACTTAATGCTCTACTAAATTCTTATGCTTGGGGCTATGCTTTTGTTTGTTCCTCTTCTTTTCTAAACATAAAGAAAATTTTTGAAGTCTAGCGCAGTTTCTCCCACTTCCATGAATTGCATTATTCATCATCTTTGTATAATTTTTCCTTTTCTTTTTTTTTTCTTTGTGCTGGGAATCAAACTCATGACCTCATGCTTGCCAGGAAGGCGGTGCCACTGAGCTATATCCCTGGCACCACCTCCATGAATTGAATGAAGTTCAGTTACCTCATTTTGTAAAATTTTTCTCTTCTGAGTTTATTTTCTATTTCTGTACAATCATTTTCAAATACATATGCTACTCTGTACTGTAGATACTCATATATATTGTATGTATATCTTATTGTCCCAATTAGATTATATACTTCTATAGAGACACAAAATGTCAATTTAATTTTCATGTTCCACAAACTTAATTCCTTTGCAGTAGTAGCTGTTCACTTAACATATGTGTATTGTGTACCTACTACATAGTAGGGACTATACAAAATTAGAATTTACATTGATGGCATGAAATGGTTTTTGCCTTCAGAAAACATGCAGTTGATGAAAAATAAGATAAATAAGTTGTTGCATTACAGTGTAGTAAATGCTTTAATAAAGGTATGAACAAGCTGTTATGGGTACTTTGAAGATTAATGTTATGAATATAGCTGCATAATTTTAGAACTATGATTATCAGTAGTTGGAGAAAAACAGGAAAGGTACTAAGTGCATTGTTTTTTATTTCCATAATTTACTTAGATATACACAATATCATAATTTGAGAAAATAACTTAGCTGTTATAGATATGATCTGTTAAAAAGTAAAGAGAAATTTTATGAGAAATTTAGAGTATAAACTGATTTAATAAGTGAATATGCTTTGCCAAATGTCTTCAGATAATATAAATATGAACCTAATTAATAATATGCTGTGACATGGCTAGAGCAACATTTCGTATACTATAGCAAACTTTTAAAAAAACACATAAAATGGGATATATAGTAATTACTTTGATTTTGGGGAATTAGTACATAAATTTAAAATACATCAGTTAAACAGAATAGTATATTAAACTTCAGTGTACCCAGTATTTACCTTCAATGGTGACAGACATGTTGCCATTTTTGTTTCATTTATACCTTTATCTGTTCCTTGTTCCCTTTATTTACTTTTATAAGATAAACTTTATATTCACTAAAATGAATAGATCTTAATTGTATAGTCTTTCTGTTTTCAGAGAGGATTCACACTGCATTGCCCACACTGCCTTTGAACTCATGGAGTCAAGAGATCCATGAGATCCATGTCAGCCTCCTAAGTAGCTTGGACTATAGGCATGTACCCCTATGCCTGGTTAATTATACAGTTTTAACAAGTGGAGCTGTGAAACCCACATACCAATCATGATACAGATTAGAGACTATTAATTATCTGCAAGAAATTCGTTCATTTTCCTTCTGACTTGATTATATCTGTATTGTTGAGCCTCCTCCCATTAGTATGTGTTTTGCTTTGTGCACAGACAATCCAGGGATGCTTTCCCCAGTCCTGGATTTGAAGGTCAGTGTAATTATAGTATCAGATTAAGGTGGAAGTTGTTTTTGGGTATTCTTTTTTTTTGACTTTGCACTTGCCAGGCAGGCACTTGTGCCACTGAGCATATCCCCGGCCTTAACATCAAAGTCTTTTTGTTGTTTGAAATGTTCTGAGATAGTACCATTTGGAAACATAATTAAGGGAGTTGTTTTAATATGTTTTCTTATTCCTACTTAAAAATTAGATACATATCCTAGGAATATATTTTATTTTCAGAGCATAGTTGGAAATGTTGCTTAACTTTGTCCTAGTAGATTTTCACTGTTACCAGCCAACTTATGGTAGCAACTTATTTTTTCCAGATGAAACAATTTCCTCTACTTTATTGGATGCAAAGTGGAATAAAATTCTAGATCCCTCTTCTCACCGATTGTCATTTAATCCTGCACTGGCTAGTGTGAATGAACCTGGAGTTTGTAATGAATCACAGCCACAGCTAAAAGTCTTCTCCGTGGCTCATTCGGCTCCAACCAAAGAGGGTGAAGATCATTGTGCTAATGGACAGAACTGTAGTCTAAATCCAGAGATTGCCACAATGTGGATTGATGGAAATGCTGTTGCAGAAGATCAGTTAATTAAGAGAAACTATAATCGAGATGATCAGTACAGTGCTGTTGAGGCGGGAGAGAAGAAATGTGGAGACTTAACCTGTCTTACAGATGAGAAGAATGTTCTTGTTGTAGCTGTCATGCATAATTGTGATAAAAGGACATTACAAAGTGACTTGCAGGATTGTAATAATTATAATAGTCAATCTCTCATGGATTCTTTTAGCTGTTCACTGGATAATGAAAAGAGACAAACTGATCAATTTAGTTTTAGTATGAATGGATCCACTGAAAAAGATATGAACTCAGAGAAACAAATGGATCCATTGAAAAGACCAAAAACAGAAGGGGATTCTGTTAATCATCTATGTACAACTTCATCTGATAGTTTAACCAGTATGTGTTCCACTTCACAATTAAAGGATGATGAAAATATAGGTAGAGACTCCTCAGTGTCTGTGATTACAAATGTAACAGTTGATTCAGCGATCTCATCCCAGGGAACAGATAGAGGTCCTACTGTTAAAAAGCAAGAGGACTATGTACCCAGTGAGGATTTCATTGGCAAAATCAGCTCTCCTCGGACAGATGTAGGGAATCCAAACTCCTTTTCCCACTTGAGTGAGGAGATTTTGATAAAAAAAGAGCCAGCAGAGGAGAGAACAACTGAAAAATCACTCCAGTCTGGTTTACCTTTGTGTCTCAAACCAGACATACCTGGAAAGGATAACTCTGAACAATTTTCAGATTGCCTTGTGCCTAGTGAAGTTAGAGCTAATGAAAATGAACATTATGAACATGAAGAAGTTATCGGCACCACAGAACTTCTTAATATGACAGAACATTTCTCTGACTCTCAGGACATGAGTAATTGGAAATTGACTAAACTAAATGAGATGAGTGATCGCCAAGTAAATGAAGAAAATGAAAAGTTTTTACAAATTAATCAGCCTGATGACACTGATGGTGATAATGTAGGAGAGTGTGTTGGAATGGCAGATGCAGGTCTAGATTTAAAAGGAACTTGCATGAGTGAAAGTGAAGGATGTGATTTCTCCACTGTTACAGATTCACCAGCAGCAAATTCTGTATCTAATGGTTGTGATTCCTATGGAATGCAGAGCCCAGTTGTTTCTTTTGTTCCAAAGACTTTACCCTCCAAAGAAGATTCAGTAACAGAAGAAAAAGAAATCGAGGAGAGCAAGTCAGAATGCTACTCAAGCATTTATGAACAGAGAGGAAATGAGGCCACAGAAGGGAGTGGACTACTTTTAAACAGCACTGGTGACCTAATGAAGAAAAATTATTTACATAATTTCTGTAGTCAAGTTCCATCAGTCCTTGTGCAGTCTTCCCCCAAGATAGTAGCAAATCTGCAATCCGTCAGTGTTCCTTTTGGTGGTGCAAGACCCAAGCAACCTTCTAATCTTAAACTTCAAATTCCAAAGCCATTATCAGACCATTTAAAAAATGACCTTCCCACAAACAACGGAAATAGTATTAAAAACAAAAATGATATTCTTGGAAAAGCCAAACTAGGGGAAAACTCAGCAACCAACACCTCTTTGGGAAACATCTCTATTGCTGATACAAATGGGGAACATTTAGAAAGTTATGAGGCCTCCAGTAGACCGTGCCTTGCAGTAGCTCCAGATAGCCCAGATAATGATCTGAGAGCTGGTCAGTTTGGAATTTCTGCCAGAAAGCCATTTACCACTCTGGGTGAAGTAGCTCCAGTATGGGTACCAGATTCCCAGGCTCCAAATTGCATGAAATGTGAAGCCCGGTTTACCTTCACCAAAAGAAGGCATCATTGCAGAGCATGTGGGAAGGTAAGTTGCATTTATGAGCTCAGAATCTGGTTGAGATGACAAGATAGCTTTTGAAAACCCAGTTCTAATAACGTTCTCTATAAGAAGTGACCTTGCTGATCTTAGCAGATATTTTGTTATCATTTTGTTGTCAAGATTTGTGCTGTATCAGTTTCTATGAAGAGATGAGAATTGAGGAAGTGTTAACTTTGTGGCTTCTATATTGATAGATACTTGGTTCATGGAATAATTTGAAATAAGGAAGTTATTCTTATAGCTTAGGAAATACTTGCAATTGACTTCTTCTTCTTTTTTTTTTTTTTTTTTTGAGACCCTATGTAATCCAGGCTGGCCTCAATGGTAATCTTTTGCCTCAGCCTTCTGAATGCTGGGATTATGGGCGTGCACCATCACACCCAGCAACTTCATATTTTTTAATTCTTGGAAAACTGTTAAACTTAGAATCTATTTCACTTTTTCTACAGGATTTTTTCTTGTACTGGGAATCGAACTCAGGACCTTGCACTTGCCAGGGAGGTGCTGTGTCACTAAACTATATCCCTGGCCCTTCTACAAGATTTTTGTGGTTGTATTAGACATTTTGTGACTTTAAATAGATACGTATATGTATTTTTGTCCTTTCCCTCATATAACTTTAACATAAAATAGAGTTGAAGTCTATGTATCTTTATGACAAAGTTATAAGAATAATTGGTATTCCTTGGATCCCCTCAAAAATTCTATTAATAACACAACTTACTATTTGTTATTATTTTCTTTTAAGAAGAGCTGTAAATAAGAAAGGGGATTTTACATTGTATTTTTTAAAAGAATTGAAATTTGATATTGGGTCTAGATTCAAATTTTAGCTTTGTTACTATTAACTATGTAACTGTATTAATCCTTAGTTTCTAATCTGTAAATCAAGCAAAAAAAGATGTATAATTTTCATTGGATTGTTTTGAAAATTTTATGAGATTACAGAAATTATTATTGCTCAATAATTAATCTACATCCCTTCTCACCTGATTTGCTTATATTAATTAGGATGTTTTCAATTTCAGGGAAGACTATCTGATCTTCAGTGACTTAGACAAA
This sequence comes from Chinchilla lanigera, assembly GCF_000276665.1. Classification (NCBI taxonomy): domain Eukaryota; kingdom Metazoa; phylum Chordata; class Mammalia; order Rodentia; family Chinchillidae; genus Chinchilla; species Chinchilla lanigera. Next base: position 6,906,030 of record NW_004955464.1, on the reverse strand, counting down.
CAACGTTTATTTCACTTAACTTATGAGACTTCGTTATGTCTAGGTGAAGAGTCGGGATTGTGGAAATTCACGTGGTCTCTGTCTTATAGTCTCAAGATAGTGGTATAGCTCTCTTAAGTATTAGGTTCAACTTGACAGCATTGTGTGTGCAAAAAAAACTGGTTGGTAGGCAAAAAACACTATGCCTTTTGCTACCCTTTTATCTGAAGGAAGGAATCCAGCAGCTTCCTTCAATTCATTGGCAAGTTCTAGACTATAGATCTTTGACCAATTATTACTGGCAAAAGAGATCAAGATTGCCAGGATTGGCTAATCAGTCATCATTGGGCTGGTCTGTTAGATTTTGATTATTAATGTTTAAAAAATATATCTTAATTCCTAAATATTTTGCAGTCTATATTTGTTAGCTAAAGTAGACCTGTGCTCAACGGCCAGTTTTTTATTAGATTAGATTCATTGTTTTTATGTTGTTTTACATACTGCATATAACACATTTTGAAATGTTTGTTTTCTTAAGCAAATAAAAATTTTTAGTACAGACCACCATATCCTGATTTAGTTGAGTAAAGTAGGTACTTCTGGTAGACTCAGAAAAAAAATTCTAAGCTGGGCATGATTACATGTGCCTGTAATCTCAGCTGTTTGGGTAGCTGAATTGCAGGATTGCAAATTTGGGGCCAGCCTGATGCTGACTCAGAAAAAAAACAAAAACCTGACATGTTGTCAGATGCCTGTAATCTGAACTACTCAGGATTCTGAGGCAGTAGACTCAAAAATTGGAGACCAGCATGGGCAACTTCACAAGACCCTGCCTCAAAGTAAAAAATAAGATGGGCTAAGAGTGTAGCTCAAGGATAAGCACCCTTGGGTTCCATCCCCAGTACAAAGAAAAACATGAAAAATATGACAAAATGCATGTAAATTGAGAAATTAAAATGGAATTTTTGCTATGTGGAATTTGTGAAATTTATGAGTTCATATGGAATACAAAGTCATAGTTCCATATTTTCCTCCTATCTCCATTTATTTATTTTATTTTTTAAAATTTATTTTAAAGATAAAGAAGGAAAATATTAACAAACAGACATTCATTTACAAAATATCATAAGAACAATACAATCAATACTGAATTATAGACAAAGTGGTAGGAAATTAACAGTGGTTGTTGTATTACACATGGATATCTTCAAAGTGGTTTCTCAGGAAAACAAATGTAGACATGCAAGATTGATCAAATAATTAATCATTAACTGTTCCTTTCAGTAGAGCAATAGAAGTCAGTGGAACAACTATGCTAGCTATCCTGTATATATATACATACATACATAACTTCCCCTTTTTCTCTCTTTTCCCTCATCCCAGTTGCTCTTGACTTTTGAGCAGTTTCCTTTCGTTTCACAATGTCTATCATACCTCCTAATTTTTATTCACTCTTTCAGGTTCTTACACTAGTGAGACAGTATGTTGCTTACACATGGAGGTCTGATTTATTTTACTTGTGAGTATGGTTTCTAGTTGTGACCATTTACCTGTAAAAGCCTTGAGTTTATCTTTCTTTATAGCTGAGTAATATTCCATTATATAAAAATACCATAATTTTTTTATCCATTCCTCAGTGGATGGACATTTGGGTTGCTTCCACAATTTAGCAATTACAAATTGCGCTGCTATAAACATAGGTGCACATATATCACTGTGATATGATGTTTTCAGATCTTCTGGGAAAATACCCAAAAGGGGAATAGCTGGGTTGAATGGGACCTCTAGACCTAGTTTGCTGAGGAATCTCCAAACTGATTCATTTATTTATTTTAGAATTAAGGATTGATGAGAAAATCTTTGAGCTTCTCAAAAGAAAAGTACTTAATATATATAGGCATATTTTTTGTAGAAGTAGCTAATCAGATTGTATGGGAAGATAGCTAGAAAAGTAGCCTAAGCAATGGGATTTTGTAAAATAATATTTGTTGAAAAAAGAAAATTGTTTCATTCTACTAAAAATTAAACATATCCAAAAACTTCTGTACTTACTAGCCACAGCTAAATTGCCTTTACTGCAAAGAAGCATATGTTAGCAACTAATATATGAAAAGTTTTGGGCCAGGTATTGGGGGATTTAGAGGTACATAAATTTTAATGTATGATTTCATGGAATTCGTAATTAAAGGCACTGAAGCCTGGTGTGGTGGCACACCTGTAATCCCGGCACTTGGGAGGCTGAGGTAGGAGGATCCCTGTGAGTTTGAGGCCAGCCTGAACTGAATAGCAAGAACCTGTCTCAAAAAAAACTACATCTATGTCTATATCTATATATATCTATATTTTCTATATCTATATCTACCTATGAAATTAAAGGCACTGATTTCAGTGAGTGGGGGAGGAATATCTGGATGTCTTAGGGTTTTCCAAAACCCCACAATCTAAATTGTGAATCACTGAGCTCAGTAGACAGACATCCAGTTTGACAGCAAATTATAATATGTGTATACAGTATGTTGAGAGTGCCAGTTATATGTGATTTATATTTATTCTTACACAGTCCACATCCGAGTGTTGTAGGGTATTATTTTTTTTGTAGAACTTGCTAACTATAAAGTTAGCTCTCTTTAGGTTAGTCTGCTTCCCTCAGCACACATCCCAATTCGTATTAGCAATATAAACAAAATACTTGGGGAACATTGAATAGTGAGAGGTTAATTTTTTCAAGGAAAGAATCTAAAATGACTACATAGAGAGGGAGATACAAAAAGCGTATATAATTTGTGGAACAAAGTTCTAAAGTATGTGAGAAAAATGGAATGACATCATTATAGCTGGAGAATTAGCAGTAGGAAAAAGGAAATAGATTCATCTTATAGAGGAATGCATCAAGATATAAAATATGCTTCAGCATATAAGAGATTAATAGAAAATAGTAAGAAGTTATTTTTTTACATTGTAAGGCTTATTCAGCTCTTGTTAAGTAATTATAATTATTATAATATTTATCTTGGTGTAAGTAGAATACAAAATAATTATACTAGAATTTAGGAAAGTATTAAAACATAGCAGTTTATTTCTGCGTTCCTGTGATGGCCAAGATTCAAGTCCACATGGGTTCCATTCTTGCCTTCATTATTAGTTGGAAAAGCATGTCACTCTAAAATGCTCAAGAAATGTACTTTGTTTTTGTGACTTTACATGTTTTTAATTTAGATAATGCTCCATGTAGCAACATAATTTCTACCTCTGTCTGCTAAGCAACAAATTACAGAATAGAAACCATACAAAGAACTCCGAAAGGTTCTTTGGAAAATCATCACCGTTATTATATATTCATGGTAATTTCTTGTGGAAGTTTCTGATTCCAGTAAATCAACATTGCTTGTTCTCTGTCAAGCTCTATCTGGCTTCAATATTTTGACTCCTTTTTACTGGATTATTTTAATTCAAAAGCCTAGGAGAGCCATTGAATTTAAAATTATAAGAAAAAGGATGTTCTTTAAAGGAGAGAATTTCTAAAAGAAAAAAGTGTTAAAATCTTGTTTACTCCTTTGCAAGACTTTGTTATGTTGTCATTTACTGTCCCTGGTGTCACTGATTCTCATTTACTACCTGCAGATCGGTAAATGTTCTATTTATTTTTTGATAGTGGTAGATGTAAATATAGCTATTTGAAAACTTTATAAATTGTTCCATAAAACTTAGCTATTATGTATTTGGGATGGTGTAATATGTGTGAGAATAACACTTTTGAATGCTATACTTTATGCTAGGCTTATGTATTCTAGCATCACACTTCGCTGAGATATAGTTATAGATCAGAAGAATGTGTCTCAAAGAAGTTGAGAAGCTTACTCCAAATTTCAGTGTTTATAAATGGGAATGTGTGGATTTTAATTCTAAAGCCTCATACCGTTTTTACTACAATGACAACACTTTAGTACCTGCATCTCATCGTTCTGGGAGGCTGTGACAGGAGGATCCCAAGTTTGAACCCAGACTTGGCAATTTAAGTGACTTTAGCAAGACCCTGTCTCAAAAGCAAAAAAGAGAACTAGGCATGTAAGAAAGCCCTGAGTTCAATCCCCAGTACTAAAAAAAAAAAAAAAATCTCTACTTGAATTGCTGACTAGAAAGATGTCATTGTTTTTAGATGAACATTAGGTTTGGGCATTCATGAAAAAGCCTGATATAGTACTTTTATTTAAAACCCAGTAATATATGCCCCTTTAAAAATGGCAGCCTTTTGCTTGCCTGTGCTTGTCCCCGGTCCAGCTGGTGGACATACCCACTTTAAAAGATGGATAGGCTTTGTTTTTTAGCACAGAAGGGTGGAGAAGGAAGTACAGTTCCCATATGTTACCCTCCACACAGTTCACCATGTTATTAACATCTTACATTAAAGGGGAACATATGTTACAATTGATGGATCGATATATACTGGGATTTTGTTTTTGTTTTACCATAGTGGGAATTAAACCCAAGGCTCTTGTTTGTTTGTTTTGAGACAAGGTCTCACTGTGTAGGACAAGGTCTCACTGTGTAGTTCAAGGTAGCTTTAAACTAACTTACATAGCCCAGGCTGGTGGCCTTTAACTCATGGCAATCCTTCCATCTCAGCCTCCTGAGTACCAGGATTATAGGCATGCACCACCGCTCCTAGCTGAATCCAGAGGCACTTAGTTAGGCAAGCGCCCTACCACTGAGCCACATCCTCAGCCCTTTTTATTTTGAGATGTTTCAGTAAGTGCCTGCACTGAACTTGAACTTACGATCTTTGTGCCTCAGCTTCCAAGTAGCTGGAATTATAGATGTGTGCCACTGTATCCAACAATGTGTTGTTTTTAAGTAAAATCCTGCAAAATAAATATATGATACTGCAGTTTACACTAGGATTCAATCTGTGTTGAGTTTTTGATAAATGCACATTACATCTCCTAACAGTATAATTTAGCGGTTACACTGACCTAAAAAGCCCACGTTCCACCTGTTTATTTTTCATTCCCCTGTCTCTCTGAGCTCTGTCGTATTGCTTCCACAATTTGCCTTTTCCAGAATGTTGTATGTTTGGAATCATGAATGTGTAGCTTTCTGAGACTGCTTCCATTCACTTAAAAGGACAGATTAACACACCTGGATATAGCACTGCAGAAAGGCTGTTTTTTTCCCCTGTAGCCTCATTGGTAGTTATTGCCTACCATGTGCAAGAACCTGGGTTGAATCCCTAGCACAAAGAAGGGTAGGGGAGAGGGAAGAAGGGGAGGGCGAGAAAAGTAACAAATAAACTTGCTGTAAACATTTCTAAGCAGAGTTTTTAAACCTTTTTTGTATTAGTACATTCATCGTAGAGACTTTGTACCTGTATATAATAGATCTTGAGTCCCGTTTTTTCCCATTCCCTTCCCCTCCCCATTTACAAAAGCTTTATTTCCCTTTCCCTTCCTTTGCTCCTCCTCTTCCCCCCCTCCACTTGTTCCCCTTCCCATTTGAACATGTTCCACCTACTTCCCAATATCTGTCTTCCATTATGCTCCTTGTTTACCCTTTGAGTTTCTGACAGAAGAGAAACAATGCAATATTTAAAATTGTGTGTCTGATTTATTTCACTTGAGTATGGTCTTGAGATGTATCCATTTTCCTACAAATTACTCATTTATCCTCTTTATGGCAGAGTAGTACTCCATTCTGTATAAAGAACACATTTTCTTTATCCCTTCATCTGTTGATGGGGATATAAGCTGTTTCCAAGATTTTGCTATCATAAATTATGCCACTATAAACCTCAGTATGCATGTATCACTGTAGTATGGTTCTTTTAACTCTTCAGGAAGATGCCTAGGAAGGGAACAGCTGGGTCAAATGGAACTCTAGTTTTAGCTTTTTGAGGAATCTCCATACTGGCTTCCGTAGTGGCTGTACCAGTTTACAGTCCCACCACTAGTGCAGAAAGGCTCTTTTCCCCCTGTAGCCTCACCAGCATTTGTTATTAGTTGATTTCTTGGTAATAGCTGTTCTTTCTAGAGAGAGATGGAATCTCAGTGCTGTTTTAATTTGCATCTCTCAAATGACCAGTGATATTGAACATTTTTTGTATATTTATGTGCTGTTTCTACTTCATCTGAGAAATGTTTATTCATTTCAGATGCCCATTTTTGGATTGGGTCTTTAAATTTGGGAGGGTCTGATTTTTTTTTTTTTTTAGTTCTTTATATTGTTTAGATGTTGGACCTTTGTCTGAAGAGTAACTGTTAAAATTTTTTCCCATTTTATGGATTGTTTCTTCACTCTGTTGGTGGTTTCTTAGGCTGTGCAAAAGGTTTTTAATTTGATGAGGTCCCAGTTGTTGATTCTTGGTAATATTTCCTGTGTGGTCAGGGCTTTGTTCATAAAGTCTTTGCCTATACCAAAGTCTTCAAGAGTTTTACCTACTCTGTCTTCTGGCAGATTAAGTGTGTCTATTTTAGTATGTAGGTCTTTTATCCATTTCGATTTTAATTTAGTGCATCATAAGAGATACGGGTCTAGTTTCAATTTTTGGCATGTGGAAAGCCAGTTTTCCTAGCACCATTTATTAAAGAGGCTTTCTTCCAGTGAAAGTATTTGGCCCCTTTGTCAAAGATAAGGTAGCTGAGTGTGCTTAGAGTTGTTTCTGCACCTTCCATTCTGCTCTACTGATCTTTGGGTGTTGTTTTTTTTTGTTGTTGTTTTGTTTTGGTTTTTTTTGCCAGCACCATACTGCTTTTATCATGGTACCTTTGTAGTATAACTTCAAATTGTGGATTCTGGTGCCCCTGTCTTGCCCTTGTTGTCCAGAATTGCTTTTGCTATTCTAGGTCTCTTCTGGTTCCATATGAATTTTAGGATTTAGTTCTGTGAAGTATGCTGTTGGTGTTTTGATTGGGATTGCATTAAATCTGTAGAAGTGTTTTGGAAATATGGCCATTTTCACTATATTGGTTCTGCATATCCAAGAAAGGTGATATCTTTCCATTTTCTGATATCCCCTTTGATCTACTTTTTTAGATTACTATAGTTTTCCATTTATAGTTCTTTCACTAAGTATTTCATTTTCTTACTGCCATTGTGAAATGTGTTATTTTTCTAATTTCTCTTTCAGTGAGTTGGTTATTTGTGTACGAGAGTGCTGTTGATTTTTGAGTGTTGAGTTTGTACACTGCTGTGCTGCTGAATGTTTTTAAATTCTGGGAGGCTTTTGGTTGAGTTTTTGGTGTCTTCTATGTAGAGTATCATGTCATCAGCAAATAACGCTAATTTAATTCTTCTTTTTCTATCTATGTTCCTTTTATTTCTTTCTGTTGTCTAATTGCTCTGGCTTATGTTTGCAGAACTCCACTGAACATTCCTGATCTTAGAGTGAAAGCTTTTGGTTTTTGACCATTTAGTATGGTGTTGGATGTTAGTTCATCATAGATAGCTTTTATCAGATTGAGATAAAGACACCTTGTATTCCAATTTTCTGTAGAGATTTTATCATGATTGGGTTGTTGGACTTTGCCAATCATTTTTTAGGATCTGTTGAGATGATCATGTGATTTTTGTCCTTGGTTCTGTTAATATGGTGTATTACCTTTATTGATTTGCATGTGTTGAACCATCCCTGCATCCCTGCGATGAATCCTATTTGGTCCATGTGTGTTATATTCTTGATGATTTGCTGCGTTCTGTTTGGCAGTATCTTATTGAGGATTTTTGCATCTATGACCAATAGGGAGATTGGATTGTCATTCTCTTTTTTGGTTGGATCTTTCCCTGGTTTTGTTATTAGGGTAATGCCTGCTTCCAGGAATAAGTTTGGGAGTATTGCTTCCGTTTTAATTTCATTAAAAGGTTTGAGGAATAGTGACATTAGATCTTCTCTAAAGTTCTTGTGGAATTCAACAGTGAATCCATCAGAACTTGGGCTTTTCTTTGTTGGTAGTTTTTTAAATTATTTCTTTATTTTCATTGACTCATACTGGGTTATTTAGAATTTTTATATCTTCTCAATTCAGCTTTGGTAATTCGTGTGTATCTAGAAATCTGTCCATTTCTTCTGAGCTTTTCATCTTATTGGAGTACAGGTTCTTCTGTACTCCAAAGTGAAGATCTTCTGTATTTCTGCAGGATCCATTATGATTTCACCCTTTCTTTCCTTTTTTTTTTTTTTTTTGATAAGATTGACTAAGAGTTTGTCAATTTTATTTAATCTTTTAAAGAACCAACTCTTCATTTCATTGATTCTTTTTACTGTTTTACTAGTTTCAATTGCATTAATTTCTGCTTTATCGTTACACTTTCCGCCCTCATACATGCTTTGGGTTTAACTTGCTCATCTTTTTTTAGAACCTTGAGGTTCAGCATTACGTTATTTGAGGTCACTTTTTTTTTTTTTTTCTGATGTGGGAATTCACCACTAAAACTTCCCTTTTTGGATTGCTTTCATTATGTCTCATAAGTTCCAGTATATTGTATTGGTGCTATCATTTAATTGTAGAAACTGTTTAATTTCTTCTTTAGTTTCATCTGTGACTTATTGGTTATTCAGGAAGGTGTTGTTGAATTTCTATGTGTTTATGTAGTTTTTTGGTTTCTTTTGCCATTGATTTCCAATTTCATTGTGCAGGTTCTTTTGTAAACATAATTTTCATCTCATTTGTTTAAATATCTAGAAGCCAGATTGCTTTATTCTCCATCACCCACCTTCTCACTGAGCTACATCCCCAGCCCTTTTTTATTTTGAGACAGTCTTGCTAAAATTGTCCAGGCTGAACTCAGACTTATAATCCTCCTGCCTCAGCCTCCCAGAGTGCTGGAATTGCAGGCATGCACCACTATACTCAGCTTGTATTTCTCTCTGTCAAACTGTCTTCCAAAGTGGAATTGCTGGGCTATATGTTAATTCTGTGTTTAATTTTTAAAAGAATTACCATGTCTTTCCACAGCAGTTGCACAACTTTCCATTGCTATAGGCACTACACAAGGGTTCCAGTTTTTCCAACACTTTTCTGTTGTTTTTATAGTAGCTGTAGTTAATATAGATATGAAATGGTGCCTCATTGTGATTTTGATTTGCATTTCCCTGAGAATTAATGCTGTTAAGCATCTCTTCATGTGCTTATAGGCTATTTGTGTATCTTCTTTGGAAAAAGCTCTTTTGAAGTCTTTTGCCCACTGTTGAACTGTGCTCTATTTTGTTGATGAGTTGTAGATGTCTATGTATTCTGGCTGTCAACCCCTATCAGGTAAAAGCTTCATAAATATTTTCTCCCATTCTGTGGATTTTTCACTCTACTAGCCTTTCATCCAGTGATACAGCATAGTTTCTGTTTTTTTGTTTTATCTTTTGTTTCCTGTGCCTTTGAGGTCATATCTAAGAAATCATTGCCAAATCCTGTGTCATGAAGCTTTTCCCTTGTATTGTCTTCTAGGTGTTTTTTAGTTTTAGTGCTTACATTCAAGTCTTTGATTCATCTTGTTCATTTTGTATGTGGTATAAGAGTCTAGTTTCATTCTTTGGAATATGGATGTCTAGGTTTCCCAGCACAGTTTGTTGAAAAGACTGTTGTTTCCCCATTGAGTGGTCTTGGCACTTTTGTAAAAATATTACTGGACTGTATATGTAATTTATTTCTGGGCTGTCTATTCTGTTTCTTTGGTCTTTATGCTAGTACTACATAGTTTTGGTTACTGTATCTTTGTAGATTTTTGTTTTTTAAATCGAAGAGTATGAGTTTGCCAGCTTTGTTCTTCATTACAATTATTTTAACTCTTCAAGGTCTCTTGAAATTCCATGTAAATTTCAGGATAGATTTTTTTTATTTTTGCAAAAAATATTATTGGAGTTAAATAATGTTGGAATTACTTTGAACCTAAATCACTTTAGATAGTAATGACATCTTAACAATATTAGGTTTTCTAATTCATGAACATTATATTTATTTATATCTTTAATTACTTTCAGCAATTTTATAATTTTTACTGTATAAGTCTTTCACCTCCTTGGTTAGTTCCTAAGTATATAATTCTTTTTGATGCTATTTTAAATGAAATTCTTAATTCTAATTTCATTTTTGGGTTGTTTCACTATTGATGTACAAAAAAATAACTGATTTTTCTTTTTTCTTTTTAAGATAGGGTCTCGCTATATAGTGCAGGCTGACTTCAAACTCACTGCGATCTTCCTACCTCAGCCTCCCCAAATGCTGAGATTACAGGAGTGTACCACAACACTTGGCTTCATGTTGATTTGAGTCCTTTTCTGAGTTTTTAAAAAAACTAGTTCTAACAGTTTTTTTGTTCTGTTTTGAGTATTTCTACAGTATAACTCTTGTCGGTGTATGAGCAGACATTTCTGATTTGCCTTTTGTTTTTTTAGTTATCCTGGCTAACTTCTAATACTATGTTAAATAGATACAACAAAAGAACATATTTGCTCTTGTTCCTCTCTTAAAGGGAAAGTAGCCTTTTACCATTGAATATGACATGGGCTATGGGTTTTTAATATATGCCATTTATTATGTTTAGTTGGTTTCTTCTATTACTAGTTTTTTTCTATTACTAGTTTATTGAGTAGTTTTGTTTTTTATCATGAGTGTTGAATTTTGTTACAAGCTTGTTCTTTATCAATTGAGATGATCATGTGGGGTTTTTTTGTTTCATCCTGTTAATGTAGTCTGTTACATTGATTGATTTTCTTACGTTGTCAGAATCAGAATGGAACTGCTTGTGTCAAGCCTTAAGCAAGATGAAACAAAATAAATGTCCCTTGGTCTTTATTATAATAGTTTTATATTCTGGTGAATTTCATTTGCTAGTATGTAAAAACCAAATTTCATAAGCAAATATTGTGTTTTCCTGTTTGTTTTGTTTTGTTTATTGGTACTAGGGATGGAACCCAGGGCCTGGTGCATGTTAGGCATGTTCTTTACCTTGTGTAATAATTCCAGCCCTATTTATCTGGCTTTGAAAGTGTCAAGACAAGCAGGGTGTGGTGGCGCACGCCTGTAATCCCAACACTTGAGACAGGAGGATCGCAGTGAGTTCTAGGCCAGCCTGGGCCACATAATGAGTTCAAAACCAGCCTGGACTACACAGCAAGACCATGTCTCAAAAAAGTTAAAAAAAGAAAAAGTATCAAGGCAGTGGCAGCTTCATAGACAGAGTTAGCAAGTGTTTCCAGTTAATTTTCGGAAGAGTTTGAGAAGGGTTGGTATTAGTTCTTAAATGTTAGTACAGTTTACCAGCGAAACCGTCTCACCTAGGACTTTTTTTTTGTTTAGAGGTTTTGATACTATGCAATTGTCTTATTACCTGTAGGTTTATTCAGATTTTTTTTTTTTTTTGGTCTTTTTCCTGATCCATTCTTGATACCCTTTGTGTTTTTAGAAATTTATCCATTATTCTATGTTGGCCATGGTTGTTTAAACCTGGAAGAGAATTAGTTAAAAAGCATAGGGTAGGATTTTGTGTCATAAATCAGCGCTTTCTCTGACAGAACAAGTCAGAAATTGGTTATAGCTTGTCACCTAGCAAAGTGTCTTTCCCATATAAATCATGCATGCAAATTGTTACAGCACTCACATTTTCAGTATATAAATGGGCAAAAAGAAGTGTTTAAGCCAGGTGCAATGGCACATGTCTATAGTAATCCCAGCCCCGATCCCTTACAGGGGCAAGAGATTCCAAGTTTGAGCCCAGTCTAGGCAAGTTACCCAAGACCCTGTCTCAAAATAAAATAAAAAGGGGTAAGGATGTAGCTCAGTGTGGAGCACTTGCGTTCGCTTCCCAGTGTCAGGGGGAAAAAGTTAAAATGGGTTAATAAAGAGTAGTGAGATACTTAAATCTCTTTTTAGATAGAAATAAAAAAATATTCCTATATAACAAAAATAGGAAATGTGAAAATGTTGATAATACTCAATACAAGTAATTTTTTGCGCCTTTCTTATTTATTTTTTTGTTTTTTTGAGACAGGGTCTCACTATGCAGTTCAGGCTGGCCTTGAGCTCACTTTGTAGCCCAGGCTGGTCTTGAACTTGCAACGATCCTTCTGCCTCAGCCTCCCCAGTGCTGGGATTATAGGCGTGTGCCACCATGCCTGGCTTAATACAAGTAATGTTGATACCAGCATACTTATACATTTAGGAGGCCATATGTGTTAATTCTTTGAGTTAATAATTCCTTTTTGGGTGGAGAATTCTGAAAGGTGTTCAGTTTGGTGTTATTTAGAATAACAGATACATTTAAAATAATTTATGTCCAAATAAATATTGTGAAATAGGAAGAAAATGTTTGAATGGGAAGGGTAATGAGATGGAAGAGGGGGAGAGGAGGGAAGGGAAAAGAAAAAAAAAATGATGAGAAAAGGAAAATGGAAACAAAACTTTTGTAAATATGGAGGGGAAGGGGGGTTGAAGGGAGAGTAGGAGAATAGGAAAAAAAACAATCAAGTTGTGTCATGCACAGGTACAAATTCCCTATGATGAATGTGATCATTATGTATACCTCAGATGTACCAATAAATGTAATTAATTTAAAAAGAAAAATAATTCTTGTCCAAATTTTGATAATGCTGAGCTGAATATAATATCTACATTTGATTCAGCCAGTAAAATAATTATTATTATAACACAGTATGGAAAATGCTTATGATGATATGATTAAAATAGAATGCAAGCTCATGCTTTGTTTATAATTATAAAAATTATTCTTGGTTATACAAACAAGTATGTCTGAAGGGAGTCCTGAAAGTCACAAACAAGTAATTTTAACTGGTGAAATTTGGTTGTTGTTTTTTCTTTTTTACTCTTATGTTGGTGCTTAGTATTTATTCAGTTCAGAACACAGGATCTATTCTTGCTAAAAAGTTAACTAGAATCTGATTAAATTTCTTTATCTAACAAGTTATAGGGAATAGAGAGTTAAACACATTTAACACCACAATGAGGCAATCAGTGAAAAGCAGATTGTGGAAAAGTATAAGACAAATGACTCAGTTTGTTTTTAAATTTAATTTATTTTTCACTAGTACATGTTTGGTGTATGGTAGATAGTAAGATATTTCCACAGTTTAATAATTTCAAGTGTGAAAATGTGTAATTCTCTTTATTTCTAACTCCAACTTTATGACTCTAAGCGTCTCACTTAGAGAAGTTGGAAGAAGGTACTTAAATGATACTTGAAATGTAGTGGGGTATTTTTAGTTGTCACTGTGTCACTGTAATCGCATTGGAAGGCCGAGGGATTTCTCTCAGGCATCTTTTATGAGGATGCCAATCCTAGTCATGAACATTGTGACCTAATCACTCTCACCAAAGGTCCTACTACCTAGTACCATCACTTTGGGGGTTAGGAATTTAAAATATGTATTTTGAAGAGGCACAAACATTCAGACCATAGCACTTGTCTGTTACTTGACTGTATTGTAAATCAGTGCCATACAGTCACTAGTGTTTATGCATTTTGCTGTAAACTTGAGCAAGTCATTTAACTATCTAAACTCAGTTTCTTCCTAAAGAACTAACTTCTCTTCTAACTTCTCTTCTCCCTACATGTTAAAAGTTGTTTAGTGAATGTACGGCTCTTTGAAAATTAAGTTAGCAGCCATAGTATCTAGGTGTTAATTTTACCAAATAGGGAGAAAGATGATCATCTGATAATAACTTTTTTTTTCATTTCACATTATTTCCTTTATATGAGAAACCAAAGTATATATATAATTTAAAGAGCAAAATAAAAAATAATAGGTAACAGAGAGATAGATCTTTTACAAATGGGAAGGAGTCCAAGAGATGGAGAGAAGAGGGAAGGAGGGAAAGAGAAGGTGAGGCCAAAAGAATTAAGATGTGTTATATACATGTACCAATTCCCCATGATGAGTGTAATCATTATGTACTGTAAACATGTATTAACCAAAATAAAAAATAATTTAAAAAATACTTTTATTTGCCTCTGCATTGTTTACCCCTGTACCTTGTCTGATCATGCACTGATTACAAGATCCAATATGAGTGCCACACAGGAGGGAATGATTTCATTCCTTCTGCCACCTCCCCCATGAAGCACTTGGCTCTGTACCACTGTCTATCAGTGTCACATTCTTCAGACTCCTCACCACTGCTGAAACAGCCCAAACCAGAGACCCTTTGAAGCAATAGGAATTGATGTCAACAGTGTGGGAAAACTTCCAGCCACCTGATAAGGGCCACCAGTCTTTTAACATTAACTTTGATATGATTTTCTATCACTTGGTTTGGCTTTGTATAGTATAGTATACTTCTTGGCTATAAAAACTGGAGAAGTAGAATGTATTCTACTAAAAACAGCTTATTTCCTGTATAAAACTGTGTGATAAAATACTAAAGAATCCTCAAGAAAATAAATATTAAATAGTCTGAACAGGAACTCAAGGAGATCATTGTTGAATGGTGTGGAAGGGAAAAGGAAGTGAGATGCAGCTAAGCCCAGAAGGTGAAAATAAGGTTCTGAAAATTAGCATGTCTGATTTTGGTTGCCTGCTTTGATTTCCTGTATCTGGAGCAGTTCTTATTTTTATGATTGAGTTGTGTATTTTGATCCCTTCATAGCAAACCAATGAAAATAGCTGGTGTGGTTATTATTCTACATATAAGGTTTGTAGAAAAAAGAAGTTAAAATTCAGACATTCCAATCTTTGTTCATTTTATCATGCTATAATTCCTTTCCAAACTGAAATAGCACATGCAACTGTCTTTCAATGCTGGTGTTATGTGATTCTGCACATAGAAATTTGTCTAAGGGTAATTCAAGTGTTTTGATCTGTTTTCCCTTGCTGTGTGACTTAAGCCAAGATTTTTATTTCCAGCAGACTTTATTGATTTCCTTATTGTTGACAGATTTGTAAATCTCACCGTTGCTTTTGAATTGTGCTGCTTCCTTGAGAGCTTGTCTGGAGGTTCTAGCCGGGGAGCACAGCTACTTGTTTTGTTTTTTTCTTAATTTTAAAGAATAAGAGAAGGATAACAATAATGGGGGGGGCGCTTACCAAATTACAGACAAAGTGGTAGGAAATTATCAATGGTTATTGTTTTACATATTGTTATCTACCAGATAGTTTCTCAGGAAAACAAATAGACAAATAATAGTGAGTTACAGATAAAAGAGGTAGGAGATTATCAATAGTTGTTGTACTCTACTTAGGTATCTTGGAAAGAAAATAAATAGAACTATACATGAGTGACCTATTGAATAATCATTAACTATTCTCAATGGTTGTTGTAGGAAACACATAATAATAAACATGCATCCATTT
>NW_004955464.1:6872364-6890167 GCF_000276665.1 Chinchilla lanigera | reverse complement strand
ATGGTGGGCCAATTGTGTCATTGTTTCTCTGTGTCATGATAGTTCTCAATTGAGCAGCGGCGGCCGGCCTGAAGGCCGGCATGCCACAGCGCTCTCGGCCGCATGGCTCTCCTGGGGCCTATGAGGCAGGGAGCAAGGTGCCGGTTGGAAGACTGGTGCTCCCCGCCGTGGCTCCTCGGAGCACAGCTACTTGTATATTCTTGGCTGAAGAAAAGGGCGTCCTCTATAGGGGGTGGTCATCCTCTTCCACCAAACCCACAGCATTGAGGAGGAGGGGCGTATGTGGAGCTGTGAAGGAGGAAGTGAACACCCATCTAGCCAGCCAAATCACCTGAATCAACCCTGGCAGTCAATGGAGTGGTAGATGTTGCAGCCAGGTCACCCTCACATCCTGATTGCACAGATTCCTGGCTTCGTTTTTTCCTTTTTTTTTTTTTTTTTTTTTTTTTTCCTATATGAAGGATTTCATCCAGGGTATCATATCTGCTAGGCAGGCATGGTACCACTGAGTTATGTCCTTGTCCCTTTAGAAAATATCGTACTTTGAAACAGGTTCTTGCTAAATTATCCAGAATAGTTGTGGACTTAGGATCCTCCTATTTCAGCCTCCTGAGTAGATGGGATTACAGGTATGCACCTTCCTACCCGGCCTGAACTACATTTTATCTTGAAGTTTTTCGTATTGTACTCTAACACAACTCTTTGTCAATCAGCATTGACCAGAATTGTTCTGCTTCCTTTGTACTATGATACGAATAAGTTTAGTGTGTTCTTTTTCACCACAGGTTTTCTGTGCTTCCTGCTGTAGCCTGAAATGTAAGCTGTTATACATGGATCGAAAAGAAGCTAGAGTGTGTGTAATCTGCCATTCAGTGCTAATGAATGGTAAGTATTAAAACATATTGATGTCATAGTCATTCAAACAGAGCAAAAACCACTATGAAAGGGCTACTTTTATGTTTTACCTCAGAAATCATAACTAAAAATCTTGTGCTTAACTTCTGTGTTTTGAAAGTGGCTTAGCATTTCCAAATTTGTGCCTAACTTAGTGAGTGAATGCTAAAGCCAGGTAAGTTTTGTGGGAGAAATAAAGTTCTTTGGAAATCTGGTGCTATGTATCTATTAATGTTCATGTGAAGTGACTAGGGCAGTGGAGTTGGGGTGCTATTGACCACCTGATGAAATACTAAAATTGGACCAAAGTTTTCCTTTCCAGAGAAGCTGTCTCTTTCTAGAGAACACGTTAATAACTTAGAATACATTCTCTTTTTTAAAAATCGTGGTGCTGGAGATTAAATCCAGGGTTTTGTGTATGCTAGGCAAGCACTGTACCACTGAGCTACATCCGTAGCACAGAACGCATTCTTGACACCTTTTTTCTTTTATTTTCATAAAAATAAATATTGTAGAATCCAGGATCAAGTAGAAAATTGTACTTTTTACCCTTTATTTCTGTAGTTCTGTTTAGATTTGTTATAAGGATAATGTTTTTGAATTTAGTTGCTGTGTAGTGAAATAATATGGCCAGGGGAAGGTAAATAAAACTTACTCATTGTTCATCTTTTGTGTGACTAGAAATTACTTTCAAGGGCATTTCAGTTAAAAAACACCAAAACTCCCTGAGTATTCCTGTGAATATATACAATAAAATGGATGAGGCTATATATGTTTTTTTTTCTCTTTGAATGTGTCTTTGTATACTTTCTAAAACAATTACTAATAGACATCACATGTCAAACCTAGATGCCACTGCTGCCTGTGTCTGGATGGTATGCCTCCTCCAGGCTGAAACTTCACTGCTCTGAGGTCCCTCTTGCTCTGTCTGTCTGCATTGCTCATAGTGATGTTTTCCTGTTGCTGGCTTATTAACCTTTTGCATGTCAGTTAATCTGATCTGTTCTAATCTCCTATAAACTACCCAATTTCCTCCCATTTCTGAATTCTTATAATTTTGATCAAATGTGAATCATTTACTCTTATGGGTCACTTTTTAGATGGTGGTTATTCCACTTAGGGGCTCAATTGATGATTTTTATTCTACTGCTTTTATTTTTGGACACAAGTCTACAGACAAGAGCATGCTGTTTTAAGTATAATACCTAATACCTCTTTTATTTGATGAGGTCTTCCAACTTGTTTTTTTTAACTTGACATAGCTAAAGATGAAAGAAATGGCAGAGGATACATATGGAATACTTTTTGTTAAGCCAAGGAGGCCCTTAACAGGGATCCTAAGGTAATCTACTTCTGGTTTTTCCAGCGTCTTTCCTCTTGCATGGCTTAGCCTGGTCTTTTTCTGAATATTTAATTTGATGCTTTTCAGTGTTCCCTATCTCTTTCCCCTTTCTCCTTTTCTCTTCCTCCCCCTTTCCTGCCAGTGCTTTCAAAAGAACACAGCTTTTGTTACTAGCCTTGTCTTGCAGTTTGGAGACAAATATTCAAAATCTTGTAGATCATTCTTTGATGTTAAATGAGGTTTTTAGAAGCTGCTCAAAAATTGAGTGGTTTCTATTCCTGTGTATATAATATTACCTGAAACTCAAAAATAAAATTAGATATCATTCATTTCTATGGCACTTTTCATCTTGCTTACTTCCAAAGACAATAGTAGATACTTCAGTATTTAGTTAGTAAAACTATAGGGTATATAGACTCTTAATGTATTTGTGATCATTCGTACTGGTTGATCACATTTATATTGGCACATTTTCATGTTCAAATGGGTCCTATGCTTTTGAGACACACTAAAGATGTGAAATGGTTGTTATTGCTGAATATTTTTTACATAAAAGCAGAATTCATAAAAATATTGAGATCTGTTCTCCTGAGCTTTAGGCTTGTGACGTTTTCAGATAAGGTTTTAATCTCAACTAAGAGACTGAAAGTCTAGGAATGAAACTAAAAATCATATAGTGGAGTTATTATTTTTGCCCCAGATTTTGATATTTGGTACAAGTTTATAAAATGCATTAACTATTAAAATAAATGAGAAAATTCCTAATGGCTAGCCCAGTTGCAAATCTTTAAAGTTGATGTTGGTTTACTCCTTTTTAAAGAAATATATAATCTACTTTCAAAAATCCATGGGCCTTGTTTTTTAACTCAGACTGATCTACCCAGTCTGTCTCCGAAGTATATTGTAATTATTTTTTTAAAAATATCATGTGATTTTTATGTGCTCCAACCAAATAGTTTATTTAGCTAAATGGTCTCCTTTATTGAATAAAATTAACTATCTCCTTAACACCTTCACTAGCTGGAAGAGAGACATACTATGAGTACTAGTGAGGAAGAGCTACATTATTTATCCAATATTGTGGAGGTCTTGATGTCCATATTTTGTAATCCATTCACATTGATTGTGTCTGTATTTGCTTTAGCTCAAGCCTGGGAGAACATGATGAGTGCCTCAAGCCAGAGCCCTAACCCTAACAATCCTGCTGAATACTGTTCTACTATCCCTCCCTTGCAGCAAGCTCAGGCCTCAGGAGCCCTGAGCTCTCCACCTCCCACTGTGATGGTACCTGTGGGAGTTTTAAAGCACCCTGGAGCAGAAGGTAGGGGATCATGTGCTATTCTGTCTCTTTTTCCTCACCCAGTTCCTCTGAAAAGGTGCTGATGACTTTACAGCACAAGTCTTTAAAATACTGCAGATAAGTCCCCTTGGGTGGTTATTAAAGTAGAAGAATAAGGTGAGAAATGTGTCAAGACTATATGGGCAAGTACAAAAAAATTTTGCTGCCTAATGTTCCAGTTTGGAGGCATCTCTGAAAACATGCCAGTCTTCTTTCCAGCTTAAGAATGAAATAATTGCACTGCTTATACTTGAAACAAGTTACAGAATTTGCAGTCAGCCTCTAAAATCTTAGCCCCACTCTTACCTTAATTTTCTTTGTAGGAATTTACTAAGTGATGAAAATGAGAGTTCTTCCTTATGACCAGCCCACACTACTATTGCTTTTACAGAATATTCATTGCCATTTTCTCTTCTAATTTTTAATCTATCCGTTATAAAATATGAAAATATTATCTTAGGAACATATACTTTAAAGTCTAGGACTTTAATTCTCTCATATGACAGGTAGGAATTTATAGGCTCAACTTATTGAGATTACTACCTTTTAGATGAAAGGTACTTTGTAAAGTTCACGGAATAATGAATAGTAAAAATAACAATCATATATTTCCTTGAATGCTCTTGTCAGGATTTTTCCCTTGGTAACTAAAACCAATCTTCTTTCATTAATTTTACGTCTTTTCATTATTAATAGCCCCTTTCCTTTGCTAAATGGCCCTCCCCCCTTTTGAAGATCAAGGATGTCTATGAAGATTAGCATACTCTTCATTTTCCCCTTTTCAGATTATTCCTCAATGATGTGTTTTTGTGAGTTCAGTCTTTCTTTCTTAACATCTTTATTCTCTTTCCTTCATTTGTCATTTTTGTTGTTCTTCCCTAGTCTCTCTTTGTTTTGACTGTTTGATTTCTGAGACTGGATTTAAAGAGGTCATTTCATCAGACTTAATTTTCCAGCTTTTCTCTGTTGTTTTATTAAAATTCAGACTACTTTTGTACTGCCAGATCAGTCTTTTTCTTCTGCAGTTATACTTTAGCCAAAGGTCTGGTCAGTTTGCTATGTAATTCTTATATGTTTGTGCTAAATCTTCTTTTATTAATTAATAATTCTTCAACATTCTTCAGAGCATCTCTTGCCCTTTAAAAATACCATATCACTTTTCCAGATATTTAATTTCTATGGAAACCTCAGACTTTCAGGAGATGTGGCTTTCTATTGCTGCTATGAATTTGTTTTCTAGGCACTTGAAAGACTTTCTTTAGTTTCTGTCAGTGATGCAGGACATAGTATGTGGTTAATAATTCTTAATATTTTAAAGAAAAGTATTTTAAGTCTTTGCATATAAGTTATGAAAGAAATCATATATTTAAGTATGTATTTTATTAAAATATTTCTAATTGTTAAGAAGCTAAATAATGATTTCCTATCTGGAATTGGTGACCTTCTCTTCTTTGATATTAGAAATCCTACCAATGTCACATTGATGCCTGTTTTATTTTTCTGGCCCCTCAAGTGGCTCAGCCCAGAGAGCAGAGGAGAGTTTGGTTTGCTGATGGTATTTTGCCCAATGGAGAAGTTGCTGATGCAGCCAAATTAACAATGAATGGAACTTCCTCTGCAGGAACTCTGGCTGTGTCACATGACCCAGTCAAGCCAGTAACTACCAGTCCTCTACCAGCAGAGGTAAGAAAAACTAAAGAACAACTAGGAGTGAGTACTCATTTTACTGAACATTGTGCTGTCTTCTGCTAAATTAAGTGACTTTTGGGTAGAGCCCAGTAGCTTTTGGATGCAATGGAGCAAGCACTGATGGGTATTCATAGGAGTACAGTAAATGTAGCAAAATCAGATGTTCTTATTTGCTCTATATTTGGAAGTATTTTCAGAAGAAAGATTTTCATGAAGGTTTTTCTCAGATGAACTCGGGCAGCTGCTGTCACTAGAGGCCAGGCTAGAAGAAATTCTGGCCCCTTGTTATATTTGTTTCCAGACCATGTTCCCCAAGTTCTGTAGTGGCCTCTTGGGAGTGCGTGGTGAGGAAGGGCAGGGCAGTAGGAAGGCAGCCAAGGAACTACTCTTTTCCTTTCTCTGTAGCCTAATTGTCTGTATTATTTTTTGTTTGACCTGTTATGCTTCCACTTAAGATTTTTAAAAAGTGTTCCAAAATTTGAATAAGTTAATAAACCATTGGCTTAACAAATAGAAGGTTGATATAATTATCTAAAGAAACTAGCTCATACTGTGCTCTCATTTTCATCTTTGTTACTAATTATTTATATGTTTGGTAATTTAAAAAAAATATTGCCACTCTATTATTTGCAGACTTAATCAAAGTTCCATATTAAGATCAGATTTATTGACATATATTTGTGTTTCCTGTTGCTGATAGCACAGCACCACAGACTGGGTAAGTGTTAATGGAAAGAGGTCCAATGGAAAGATGCTGCTTCTGGTAAAGTCCTGAGTCCTAGGGAGTGGAGGCATTATGCTGCAAGAGAGAGGGAGGAGTGTGCATGCGTGTCCTTGTGCGTGCGTGCGTGTGTGTGTATGTATGTGTGTGTCTTTCTCTGGTTACTCTCCTTTAAAGCCATCAGAATTTAATCATGAGGTCTCTTCCCTAATGACCATAGATTGTTTCTACCATCTTAAATACGTCACATTAGGGATTCAATTTTAGCATATAAACCCTGGAGAGGAATGCTCAAACTACATCCAAACCATAGCATATACAGAGCTGAGCTTCCTGTTTAGAGAAGAGACATTAAATCATGCCATATCTGTCTTCAAGTATTCTGTTTTTTAATGATTTTTTAATTAATTAAGTTTATTGGTACATTTTAGGTTTATATAATGATCATATTCATTATAGGGAATCTGTACCTGTACATGATATAACTTGATTCTTCTTTCCCCCATTCAACCCTACCCTGCCTTCAACCCCGTTCCCCTCCTTCCTTACAGAAGCTTTGTTTTCATTTTTTCCTGCTTTTCTCATCGTATTTTTTCTTTACTTTTCTTTCCTTTTCCCCTCGCACCTCCCTAGGTCCCCTTCCTATTTGAACATCTAAGTCTGTTTTTATGTGGGGGTGCTTTTTTCTTTCCTATGGTAATAGAGGGTGAGAGCCAAAACCATGCTTTACCTTTCTTTGTATCTCCACCATGATTTTTTCAAGAAAGTTTCTTTTTTATTAATCCTTAGCTGTTTAGTTGGAAAACAGAAAAGTTAGAAGAATAGGATAGTGAAAATCTATGCCTGTATTCCCTAGCTGTTATCATTTTGTCATTTACCACTGAAGAGGTAGACAACACATTTTTCTTTCCTTTCTTCCACCTCTCCCTCCTTTCCTTCCTTCTTTTTTCATTTTCTTTCCTTTCTCTTTTCCTCCTCTTTCCCTCTTTGCCTTTCTCCTTCCTTCCCTCCCATCCAGTGATTTGGGGATTGGTCTCACTTCACTTTGTACTTCAGTGTCTCTTAAGAAAAAATCACTTTCTTACATAAGCACAGTGATCACATGAGGAAGAAATATATAATTCTGTTGTTTAATATATAATCTATATTCAGATTTCCTGAGTTTTCTCAAAAATGTTCTTTATAGCTTGAATGTATGTGTGGCACGCACATGCACAAATTTCCAATTAAATAAAATGTATTTATTTTTAAAAATCAAGAGCCCATCAAGGATTACAGTTAAATTTAATTGTCCTGTTTCTTAGGTTTTCTTTAATCTTGACCGGTTTTCGTACTTTTTTTGTCTTATCATTAATATTTTTGAAACATCTAAATCATGTCTTGCTTAATATTCATATTTAGTATTTGTGTCATTTTTTCTTATGATTAGTTTAAGATTAAAATTTTGGGGCAATAATAGTACTATAGAAGGGGTGTTTATTTCTTAGTGGATCATATTAAGAAGTATCAGTTTGATGATAGGTTAAGAAGATGTCTATTATGTTTCTCCAGTGTGAGAGTACCTTTTTAATTAATAAGTAATATGAAGGGTCATGTGAGACTGAATATCTTGTTCACCAATAATCTTTCAGCTAAGGATTTTACTGTTCTTTGACAATTCTTGCCTGAATCATATAAAAATATGGGACTTACATGATGATGACTTTTTTTCTTTCTATTAGATTTCTTTTATGTCTGTTTATATGAAAGATTCCTACAAATATTTTAAAATAAATTCTCTCTAGGTGTGGTGGCTCACGCCTATAGTCCCAGCGCTCGGGAGGCAGAGGCAGGAGGATCATTATAAATTCGAGACCAGACTGAGCTACAAAGTAAGCTCAAGGCTGGCCTGAACTGCATAGTGAGAACCTGTCGCAAAAAGACCGGAAAAAAAAAAAAAAAAAAAAAAACAAAAAACAACAAAACCTCTAGTGAGTGAATGCTATGGGGAAACAAAAAAACTAAACCAAGTTAATTATTTTATTTCAGTGCTTTTACATTGCTCACCTTTCTATTTTAACATTTACTTGATAAATTGATTTAAAACTATACTCTGTTAGACTGGAGTTTTTTTTTTTCTCATTTTGAAGCCTTAGTAAAGTGCCTGGCACTTAATAGATGCTTCACAAATGGAGTAAATTACTTTTCTAGAAGCTATTTAAGTAGATGCCAGATGGCCACTTCATTTGATATTAATAGGTAGATTTATTTATTATTAAATAGCAGGTTGGAATCAATTATTTCCTACAGCAGCCCTTCAAATCAATTGATAATGGTTCATTAATAAAATTTTCCAAATCTCTTTTTATATGATGCCATATTGACCACCCTGAAAAATTTTAGCAAAAACCTACTAAAATGTTAGAGTCCTAAATTATATATAGTAGAGATCAAAGTATGGCAAGACATGAACATATTTTTAAAAACAGCTTTAATATTTTTCAGTGCTTTTAAGTGCTTAAAGAGCATTAACTTTTAGGAGACAACTTGATATATACAGAATCTGCCAAAAATGTATACACCTGCCAGGAAAAGAAAAACTTATATATATTTTAATACTAAATTTATTGAGATATCTTGAGATTCATACAGGTTATCTTTGGCTGCTACAATTACAAGAGGTACTCAAATTGTGACCATTAACTTCCAGACATTTATTAGTATGGTGAATTGCTGCTTGGGTAGCCTTGGTTATCAAGATTGCTGCGCATGCCTTTTCAATTTCTTTTCTAAAGACCAGCAGTGTAGTGGGTTTTCTGTGATATATGACATCCTCCAGAGATCCTCATATGAGGGTAACACCATCTGTTGACAAAACATCATACTGTTTTTCATATATATATGTGTGTATATGTACACACACCTACACATATGTAGTTTATATTATCTATAGCTATAGGAACTAGTTGAAGGGACAAAACTTACCACTGCAGAGGGTTCACTTATGCACTTTTTCTATCAATACCTGCCCCTCCCCAACTACATAACCATTATTCTGACTTGTTACCATAGATTGGTGGTGGCGAACCTATGGCACGCAATCATTGAAAGCTCTTAAAGAGGTTAGCTATCACTGCCATAGATTGTTTTTGCCTGCTTTTAAATTTCATATAAATGTAAATATAGTATATAATGTTTTAGGTTTAATTTTGTAAGCTCAGCCTTATATTTACAAGATTTATCCATATTGTGTGTACCCCTCAAAAAAATTTTTTTGAAAGAGTCTTGCTATGTATTTCAGAATGGCCTTGACCTCACTATGTAGCCCAAGCTGACCTCAAACTCTCTGTGATTGTTCTGCCTCAGCTTCCCAAGTGCTGGTGGTGCTCTTGCATTACCATACCTGGCAAAAAAACTAATTTTTTTATTACTGAGTAGTATTCCATTGTATGAATATGCTACAATTTATCTGTTTCCCTGTTGGTGGATATTAGGATTATTTCTAGTTTTTATTATGAATAAAACTGCATTTTAGTTATCTTGAGCAGTGTTTGCAAAAGTATGAATTTCAGCTGAATGTGTCATGCCTATAATCTCAGCACTTGGGAAGGAACTCACTGTCAGTTTGAGGCCAGCCTTGACTATGTAGTGAGACCCTACATAGTGAGTTGGAGGCCAGCCTTAGCTATGTAGTAAGACCCTGTCTGAAAAAACAAAACAAAACCAAAACAAACAAAAGTATGACTTTCAAATTTTCACTTAAATTCCCATTTACATTACTAACTATATTCTAGCAAAAGCTTATACTCCATAATGCTTGCTTTGCTGATTTGCTTTCCCTAGGTGGATATTTCTCTGTTCTCTGGGAATATAACTCAGGTTGGAAGTCCTGTTGGAAGTGCAATGAATCTTATTCCTGAAGATGGCCTTCCTCCCATTCTGATCTCCACTGGTGTAAAAGGAGGTATGTAGAGTTCTTACATTTGAGCGAGGCTAATTATATATGCCAGATGTTGCCTTCTGAGTAAGAGGAGACAGAATTTGCATGATAACCCTCCATCTCCTGTACAACAAAAAAGCAGCTATCCCAATGCCATGAAAACACTTGTTGCTATTACTGATTATTTAATAGCAGCTGGGCTTGGTGGCGCATGCTTGTAATCTCAGCACTTGGGAGGTTAAGGCAGGAGAACTGTCAGGAGTTCAAGGCCAGCCTGGGCTACATAGTGAGACTCTGTCTCAAAGAAACCTAAAAACAGAACAGAACAAAACACATACTATTTTATGGCAGATGTTTGGGGTTTTATTTATGATGTCATTGCATTCTTTGGGGTGATATAGTATTAATTATGATGTAAACGTAGTTTTTAGAAATTTTTTCTTTGTATTTCCAAGACCATGATACTCTGAAGAGTTGCTTATTGTCTTAGAATTGGCGCACGCTGATCAGTCAGGGCATTAATTTTAGCTTTCTGTTGTGAAGTAAGACATTCAGAAAGATACATACAATAAACGTGATGGAAGTTTGAATGTCAGTTTTACTGTTAAAAATATTTTTAGTGTGTGTTAGGCCTTGGATTTGATCTTTAATGTTGGGTTATTTCAAATGTTGGTCTTAGAACATTTATTATATGACATTCTTGTTATGTGAGTTGGAAATTTTTGCTTTATAAAGGATTCATTTTTAGATTTGCCACAAACCATGTGAGGAGAGGTCTATAAATAGAGTAAACTTACTGTTGTCCAAACTGAGCAGGGTCCCTTTTCAGAGTAAAAGACAGTATTCTCCCCTGGATGCAAAGGAGACCACTGGAGATCGGTCTGCCCTCTGAGGTGGAGGCCCCAGAGCTCAGACCCATGCTACCAGTTAGTCCAACAGGAATGAGAGGGCTTGGGGCATGGTCTGCCTTCTCCCTCTGGCCAGACCGTCATCTCCATCGAGGAGTCCTGGGTAATCATGACTATGGAGGAACAAGAAAACAGCCTGTTGCTAGACACAGGTGCAAGTCTCTCGGTCCTTCTTTTCAATCCTGGCCTTCCTTCCAGCCATCATACCTCAGTGAAAGGAGTCACTGGTGAGGAGGTAATATGCTATTTTTGACAACCCTTAGGCTGTAACTACTTAATAGGTCCCTCTTGCATATCTCTGTCTTCCTGAGAAACCACTCTGAAGATACCACCACGTATTACAGCAGCCATTGATATTTTCCTACTAATCTATCCATAACTGTGTAAAGTTTGTAATGTTCCTATCCTATTTCATAAATGGATGTCTGTTTATTATTATGTGTTTCCTACAACAACCATTGAGAATAGTTAATGATTTTTCAATAGGTCACTCATGTATAGCTCTATTTATTTTCTTTAGAAGCCACTTTGAAGATACCAAAGTATAGTACAACAACTCTTGATAATCTCCTACCTCTTTTGTCTGTAACTCACTATTATTTGTCTATTTGTTTTCCTGAGAAACTATTTTGTAGACAATAATATGTAAAATGATAACCATTGATAATTTCCTACCATTTTGTCTGTAATTTGCTAAGTCCCCCCTATTATTATGTTATCCTTCTTTTATTCTTTAAAAAAAAAAAAAAAAAAAGACAGTATTCTCGTGACCCTGGGACAACAGGGAAAAATGAGGACTTCTCTTTAATGTATCTATAAATCAAATGCTTGTCTTTTTCTTGTGAATAATCAGCCCATTGTCCATCAGATTCCTTTCTCATTTTGTCCCTTTAACCAATCTGTTGTAATGTTTTCTCTCCTTATAGACTATGCTGTGGAAGAGAAACCATCACAAATATCAGTAATGCAGCAATTAGAAGATGGTGGCCCTGATCCGCTTGTATTTGTTTTAAATGCAAATTTGTTGTCAGTGGTTAAAATTGTAAACTGTAAGTTAGAAATGTATTTGTTTTAATTAAAACAAATTAATTTATAGACTATAGATAGTATATAAAGCTTTCAGATTTATTGCACACAAATATTTTTAAGTAAAGCTGCATCTTAACTGAAACCCAGGTCCTGAAGAAGCTGATATATAAAATAGTATGTTCCAGGGGCTAGGGATATAGCTGAGCGGCACAAGCACCTGCCTGGCAAGTGCAAGGTCCTGAGTTCAATTCCTGGTACCCACAAAATAATAGTAACAATAATAATAGTAGTAATGTCCCAGAGGACAACTGTGGGACTAACTGAAACTCTTGCCTTTAGTTGCTGGGGTGAAATAAGTGAATTCTCCATAGAGTAAAGTCACACAGATCTTGAACTTATCTGAGTTAAGTTCTTGAGATAATGGTGTGCTGAGTCACAACTCACCACCAAAATAGCTGAAAGTCAATAAATTATTCAGGAGGGCCAAACAATGTATGTGCTAAGTTTTAATCCCAGAAATGTTAGTTATAGTGCAGAACCATATTTGAAAGTGAAGTGGATACCATCTTAATATAGTTGAATTGGGTACTTCCTTGATTCAAAAGGTAAAAATTTTCAGAATGAAAGAGATCTTTTATTAGTTTTTATATAAATGTAGTATGCATAATTTTATTTGAGTCCTTTTTTATTTCCTTTGAGGATTGTATTGTTTTAGAATAGAAATGATAAAAGTTTCAAGGATTGGACACTTTTTTTTTTTTTACTGTTTGTGATGTTTGAACTTTTCTTAGCTTTCAAGTGAAGAAGTAGAAGTAAACAGTCTAGAGAAGCCTGCTTTTTTTCACTTTATAGCAGCTTAAAACTTGAGTAAAGTCATGCTGTTAGTTTTTTTTTTTTTTTTTTTTTTTTTTTTGGTTTTTCTCCGGTACCGGGAACCAAACTCACGACCTTGCGCTTGCCAGGCAGGCGCTTTTGCCGCTGAGCTAAATCCCCAGCCCCTATGCTGTTAGTTATCTAGAATTTTTTCCAGAAAGGACTACCTAGTGTCTTTTAGTCGTAGAATAAATTTAATCAATATCCATAAAATGTACTTCCTTTAGGTCACAACCTGAAGCCAAAGCTGTAATACTGACTTTTGTTGTTATTTCTGATATTACATAATTAATTATTTCCATTAGTTACATGATTTTTTGGTATAAAGGTGGAAGACTATCTTGTAACCTTTATGGTCTATTTTGGTTGTGTTTATTTTGTCACTGATAGAATATTGTTTCTTATAATAATTATGCCTTTTAGTAATAGGAGTTTAAGTGTTTCTCTCACCATTTTTTGTTTTATATCCTTCCAGTTGCTTTTCTAAGTGTTGAGGAAAGAGCTAGAGACATTGACATGCTTTATTTTCTGTAATAGTTCTTTGTTTACTTGAATTATACAGACTCAATATGACCTGTTTTATTCTTTGTTATAATGTCTGTATATTTGAGGGTAAGGATTGAGAAGAATGTCTGCATTTTCTATTTTTATTCTATTTTTAGATGTAAATAGGAAGTGCTGGTGTTTCACAACCAAGGGGATGCATGCCGTGGGGCAGTCTGAGATAGTCATTCTTCTGCAGTGTCTACCAGATGAGAAGTGTCTGCCGAAAGACATCTTTAACCACTTCGTGCAGCTTTATCGGGATGCTCTGGCAGGTGGGAATGCCTTATGACTTCTCTTGGATCTCTAGTGGCCAGCACAAAATTTGGATGCACGTACAAAATACTGTATTAGTATTAAATTTGGAATTAGATCATTAGGCTCTGATAGCAGTGGCACACTAGAAATTGCTATGGTTTGAGGAAATTGTATATTTTAATATTTTACCTGGTGTGATTCTTGTTGTTTTACAAAGGCTGAAATCAAAGTTGTAAATGAAGTCGGATGTGGTGGTGCATGCCTTAATCCCAGCACTCAGGAGGCTGAGGCAGGAGGATTGCCATGAATTTGAGGCTAGCCTGGGCTGCAATAGTGAGACCCTGTCTCAAACAAACGAACAAAAAGTTGTAATTAAATCCATTGACCTTGACATAAGAGTATTTTCATTAGAGTTGGTACCTGGTGGAGGGAACATTATCATAGCTTAATCATAATCATAATCTCCACTGTATATTTGTATAATTACAATATAAACACTATTTAATGTGCACATTTCAGAAACAATTCACATAGACAATTTTTTACAGTTTGAAAATAAATTGTAAGTATTAATTATAACAATATGAAAGTAAAGGCATAGCTCTTAGAAAGTGGAGAAGGCTAAATAGATTAACATGAAGAAATACTAACATTCAGGAAGAAAGAAATGTATTTAAGTAATTTTTTTTACATGACAAACCACCTGATATAGCAGAAAAAGGTAAGAAGTGTAGTTAAACTAAATTCTCATTTATAGGGACAGGAAGACAGTAAATAATACCTATATTTAATAAATAGGGAATGAATAGTATAAGTATAGGAACTTAACCAAATAAATGATAAAAGAGATTGTCTCTAAGGAAGAGGGCTTAGAGAGGCTAGTATGGATGATTAAAATACTATTTTCATGTATTATTTGATAATGTTTCATAAATACATTAATGTAAATTATTCAGACATTCTTAATATAGTTTTTCCCCTTGTGAGATGCTATTGCAAAGACCTTGTCTAAAATATAAAATATACTTTTGGACATAATGTTTTTGTTGTAGCCTAAATTTAACACAAAATTTAAAAGCAACCTAAATACCTAGTATAGGTGAAAAAGTTTAACTATGTTATACTTACTAGATGTGTACATCCTTTTGGGAACTTTTTTAGGCTTTTAAAGTAATATTTATGAAAACAGTATAATATGGAAAATACTTTAGAAATAAGTATAAGAGCAGCACATATAACTGCATTGTAATGTGATTATAGCTTATTCATAAAAACTATGCCTTTGTGTCTTAGTCTCTGTGATGATTTAGTCGTATTCTTGTGTGATAGTGATCACATTATACCTGCAAAGTACATTTTGGTACTTACTGTTGTCAGTTCCAAAATGTATAGGTTATTTAGAAGTAATCTAGACCCTTCCTGCAGGGTACATAATACCCTGAAGCAGAATCGATTTCCAGAAATTACTGAAATTTCTACTTTGCTTCTCAATTTAAATGTATTCACATATGAAAACTCTAAATAAAGATATGACATTGGAGGTACAAGTAATTGTATATTAATGTGGGTTTTGAGAGGGTAACGGGGACCAGAGTGTGGGAGGCTCATGAATGTCTTGCTCTGGAGCACATCCTTTATTTTGTAAGCAGTGAAGAACAGTTAAAAGAGTGTAAGATGAGTAACATAATCTCATTTGCATTTTAGAAAGATGACTATAGAAACAGTACAAAAAATGGATCAAATTCTGTGAGTTTGGTGGTAGTCCAGAGTATTTGTACACATGGAGTATTTGTATACACGAATGCAGCTCAACAGTAAAAATGAGCAAATAAGTAAACTACTGATATATACAGCATGCATGTAGCTCGTGGACATGACATGAGCGGAAAAACCAGGCATAGAATGTACATATTGGATGATTCCATTGATGAGTCTTCTACCCGTGTTTTGTCTCCCCTTACCTAACTTCTTTCCACTCTTCCCCTCCTTTTGACTTCTGGTCTCTAGCGAGTCTACTTCTACTCCATTCTTCTTTGAGATCCACTTTTTAGTTTCCATAAATGAGTAAGAATATGGGGTTTTGTCTGTGTTTGGTTTGTTTCATTTAACATAATGACCTTTAGTTTTAGCCATATTGCTGCAAGTGAGGTTTCATTTATATGGCTAAATGATATTCCACTGTGTATATGAACTACACTTTTGCCATTCAGGTTTTGATGGACACTTTGGTTGATTTCACATCTTGGCAATTGTGAATAGTCGTACAACAATTATGATGGTGCAGGCATCTCTTTGATATATAGTTTTATTTACTTTGAATGTATACAGTAATGGAATTGCTGGATCATGTATTTCTGTGTTTTAATTTTTTTAAGGACTCTATTCTGTTTTCCATAATGGCTATACAAATGTACATTCCCACCAACAGTGTGTAAGCTCTCCTTTCTTTACATCTTTGCTAGCATTTGTTAGTTTTTGACTTATTGATAATAGCATTTTTTTTTTTTTTTTTTTTGGTACCAGGAATTGAACTCACAACCTTGCACTTGCCAGGGAGGTGCTGTTCTGTTGAGCTACATCCCTGGCCCAATAGCTATTCTCCTAAGATGATATCTCACTGTGGTTTTCATTTGCATTTCCCTGATGATTGGTTTTGTAAGATTTTTTTCATCTATTTATTGGCTATTTGTATGTTTTCTTTTGAGAAATGTCTTTTAAGATTTCCAGCCTAATTTTAGTTGGATTATTTAGATTTTTTGTGTCAAAGTTTTCTGTGTCTACTTATGTATTTTTAAAAAGTTTTGATATGCATCAGTGGAATCCATTTTGAGCTACTAAAATGTGAAAATCTTATGACAATAATTACTTGAAAGTGATTGTAATATAATAGTAATAATTTGAAGTCAGTGCACAAGACTGGCCAACAACTAATACTGTCTACTTTAATTTTTACCAGTTTTGGAGGTGTAAAATGGAATATTTCTTTCTTCCTCTTTTCTTCTTCTTTCTGTGTCTGTTTGTTCCTTCTCTTGTTTCTTTCCTTTACTTTCTTTTCTTCTTCCCTCTCTCTTTTCTGTCCTTCCCTTCTTCCCTACCTCCTTCTCTCCTTCCTTCTTTCACATTCCTGCTCCTTTCCTTATTTTATTTCCTTTTATTTATTTTTAAGTAGGCATCTCAGTATATTTCCCAAGGTAGTTCTGAACTCCTGGGTTTCAGCATCAGCATCAGAGTACCAGGGAGTGCAACTGTGTGCCATCGTGCCCTGTTCATGTTACTGTAATTTTTGTTGCTGTCATTTTAAGCCACAAATTTAACGGTTTAAGACAACACAGATTTGTTACCTCACAATTTCCATGGATTAAGAGTCCAAGCATCACATAACTGAATCTTCTTAGGTTGTCTAAAATTATTATCAAAATATCAGCTATGCTGCAGGTCTTAATTGAAGCTGGAGACCCATTATCCAAGTTCATATAGATTGCTAACAGAACTGGGTTTCCTGTAAGTCCCTATTTTCTTGCTCATTGTCGATTGGGGCCCACTCTGGCCCTTAGAGGCTACCTGCAGTTTCTTGCCTTTGTGATCTGTAGCTAGCTTAGAACATGAGTGTTTGCATTCTGCCGGGCCAAGAGAAATACGTCTCTTCCCCTTGAATCTCCCTGTATGCCTAGGTTTTTTTTTCTCATTTAGAAAGACATTATCTTAGTGTCTTCTTTTTTCCTTTTTTTTTTTTTTTTTTTTTTTTTTTTTTGCAGTACCAGGGATTGAACTCACAACCTTGTGCTTGCCAGGCAGGTACTTATGCTGCTGAGCTATATCCCCAAACCCCCTTTTTTCCTTATTTTTAAAAACTAATTTTATTCACCATGCACTAAATTAAAGTCCAAATGTATCAAAGATCTAAATATTAAAACAGAAACACTAAATTTATTGGAAGACAAAGTAGGTAAAAATCTTGACAACACTGGGGTAGGCAGAGTTCATGAACAAAAACCAAACTGCATGGGAAGTACTTCAAAGAATCAACAACTGGGATCTCATCTTATTGAAAAGTTTTTGCACATCTGAAGAAATCACCAAGAAAGTAAAAAGAAAACCCACGAATTGGGAAAAAATTTTAGCCAACTGTCCATAAGACAGAGGACTTCTATCTAGGACATATAAAGAATTTTAAAAAATCAGGCCTCCCAAACTCAAAGACCCAATCCAAAGATGGGCATCTGAGATGAATACACGCTTCTCTAATGAAGAGATACTAATGGCGAATAAATATATGAAAAAATGTTCA
>NW_004955464.1:6861379-6871871 GCF_000276665.1 Chinchilla lanigera | reverse complement strand
TTAAAAAGATAAACTTGAGGCTTTTATAGGTAAATGGATGCAACTAGAGATCATACTACTTATAAGTGAAGTAAATCAGACCCACATATGTAAACATCATATTGTCTCCTTGGTGTAGGAACCTGAAAGACTAGGTAAAACTCAAAACGTACGATAGATGATGGGAAAGGGAAAGAAATTGCTCAAAGGAAGGAACAACTGGGATGAGGGAGAAAAGAAAAAAGAAGGAAGGCAAAACATAAATATGTATATGAATAGCTTCGATGATTGTATTGCTGTTGTCTGATGGTGTATTGAAATGAACAGTTAATGCTCACAATTTTCTATGTTCTGATCGACTTCCCATGCTTGTGTCTGGTGGTCTGAGCAACTGATTTGAAGGTAACAATATGCAGTGGAATTACAATGGTGAACTACCATCTTGTCTAGTGAAACTCTGTGTTATCTCTAATGTTTTATTGAAGAATTATTTTCTTATTCTCTTTAATGGTTTGAGCAATCTTCCATTCTTATATCTGATAATCTGAGCAGTGTAGTTGAGGATAGTGATATGCAATGTAACAACCACTGTTGATTTGTATTAATTTGTTTTGAGACCCTGTATCACTTTGAATATTCTTGCTTTGATTTGTTTATGTTCATGATACTGGTATGCTGCTACTGTTCTATTTTTTTGTTTGTTCATTTCTCATGTATTACTCTCTTTAAAATAAAAAAATTTTAAAAATTAATTTTATTGGTACACTTTTGGTATACATAAAGATCACATTCATTATAGGGTATTAGCACCTGTACGTAATATATCTTGATTCTTCATTTTTTTCCCCATTCCCTCCCTTCCCTTCATCCCTTCTTAACCTCCTTCTTTACAAAAGCTTTGTTTCTGTTTTTTCCTTTTCTTCTTTTCTTCTTCTCTTCCTATCCTCCCCTTCCCCCTGTCTCCACCCCTTTTCACCTTCCCATTTGAACATTTTCTTCTTACTTCCCAATATCTATCATCTATTTTGGTCCTGATTTGTGCTTTTGGTTTCTCACACAAGGGAAACAATGCAGTATTTAAACATGTGTGTTCAATTTATTTCACTTAAAAGTATGGTCTCAAGGTGTATCTTTTATCTGAAAACTTCTTAAAGTTTATTTTTCCTTATGGCAGAGTAGTACTGCATTATATATTTTTAAAAACACATTTTCCTTATACATTCATCCAATGATGGGCATCTGGGATGTTTCCAAGATTTAGCTGTTACAGGTCATGCTGCTATAAACATGGGTATGCATATGTCACTGTGGTATGATACTTTTAACTCTTTTGGGAAAACACCAAGAAGGGAAACACCTGGGTCAAATGGAACCTCTAGTTTCAGATTTTTGAAGAAGCTGATCTCATTCTGATTTCATATTGGTTGTACTAATTTCCACTCCCACCAATAGTGGAGAAGGGTTCTTTTTTCCCAGCATTTGTTACTGGTTAATTTTTTGATAATAACTATTCTTTCTGGAGTGAGATGGAAGCTCAGTGTTATTTTAATTTGCATCTCTAGAATGGCCAGTGATTTTGCATATTTTTCATATATTTATTTGTTGTTTGTACTTCTTTATCTGAGAAGTGTCTGTTTATCTCAGATGCCCATTTTTGGATTGGGTTTTTAAATTTGGAAGGTCTGATTTTTTGAGTTCTTTATATATTCTAGATATTAATTCTTTGTCTGAGGAACAACTGGCAAAAATTTTTGCCCACACTGTAAGTTGTGTCTTGATTCTGTTGATGGTTTCTTTTGCCGTGCGAAAACTTTTTAATATGATAAGACCCCAGTTGTTGATTCTTCGTAATATATCCTGTGCAATCGGGGATTTATTCATAAAGTCTTTGCCTACACCAATGTCTTCAAGAGTTTTACCTATTGTGTCTTCCAGCAGACTTAGTATTTCTGTTTTAATGTTTAGATCTTTGATCCATTTCAATTTTAGTTTAGTGCATGGTGATAGATCTCCTTTGGGTTTAATCTTTGGCATGTGGAAAACCAATTTTGCCAGCACCGTTGTTGAAGTGGCTATCTTCCAGTGAAATTGTTTGGCCCCTTTGTCCAAAATAAGGTAGCTGATTGTTCTAGGAGCTGTTTTTGCATCTTCTATTCTGTTCTCTGGATCCTTGGGTCTGTTTAATTGTCAGAACTAAGCTGTTTTTATCATGGAAGCTTTGTAGTATAATTTCAAGCCGGGAATTGTGGTGCCACTTGCCTTGCCTTTGTTGCCCAGAATTGCTTTTGCTATTCTAGCTATCTTCTAGTTCCAAATAAATTTTAAGATTGTTTTCTGTAGTTCCATGAGGTATGATATTTCTATTTTGATTGGGATTCTGTATAAGAGTTTTGGAAGTATGACCATTTTCACTATATTGGTTCTGCCTGTCCAAGAACAAGGAATATCTTTCCATTTTCTGATGTCCTCTTCAGTCTCCTTTTTCAGAGTTCTGTGGTAGTCAATGTAAAAGGTCTTTTACTTCCTTTGGTAGACTGATTCCTAAGTATTTCCTTTTTCTGATGTTATTGTGAAAGGTGTTGTTTCCCCAGTTTCTCTCTTGTGGAGTGTCTTATTTGTGTACAGGAATGCTATTGATTTTTGAGTGATTTTTTACTTTGTATCCTGCTTCACTGCTGAATTCAGTTATTAAATCTAGAAGTTTTTGGTGGAGTTATTAGGGTCTTCCCTGTAGAGTATCATGTCATCTGCAAATAATGATAATTTAACTTCTTCCTATCCTATCCTATTCCTTTTATTTCTTTCTCTAGTGTCATTGTTCTAGCTAAAGTTTCCAGAGATATATTGAATAATAAGAGTGATGATACTGGACATCCTTGTCTTATTCCTGATTTTAGAGTGAAAGCTTTCAGTTTTTGTTTATTTAGTATGGTGTTGGCTATTGGTTTGTCATAGGTGGCTTTAATCAGATTGAGATAAAGACCATCAATACCAATTTTCTTTAGGGTTTCATCGTGAATAGTGCGTTGGACTTTGTCAAATGCTTTCTTGCATCTGAAATGATCATATGGTTTTTGTCCTTGGCTCTGTTAATATTGGGTATTGAATGTATTGAGTTTCTTATGTTGAACCATCTCTGCATCCTGGGATGAATCCTACTTCGTCATGGTGTATAATCTTGATGATTTGCTGTGTTATGTTTGCCAGTATCTTACTGAGGTTTTTTGCATCTATGTTCATTAGGGAGATTGGCCTATAGTTCTCTTTTTTGATTGGATCCTTCTCTGCTTTTGGTAGCAGGGTAATGCTTGCTTCCAGGGATGAATTTTGGAATATAGCTTCCCTTTCAATTTCATTAAAGAGTTTGAGAAGTAGTGACATTAGTCTTCGCTGAACTTCTTACACATTTTAGCAGTGAATCCATCTGGGGGCCTGGACTTTACTTTGTTGGTAGATTTTTAATCATATCTTCAATTTCTTTGATAGATACTAGTTTATTTAGAATTTTTATATCTTCTTGGTACAGGTTGGTAATTCATATGTATTTAGGAATCTGTCCATTTCTTCTATGTTTTCCATCTTATTAGCAGGTTTTCAAAGTAGGTATAAATGATCTTCTGGATTTTCAGAATCTGTTGTGATTCCAACTTTTTCATTCCTAATTGTATGGGTTTGAGTCTTTTCTTTCTTTTTATTGATAAGATTGGCTAAGGGTTCATCTATTTTATTTAATCTTTTAAAGAACCAACTCTTTGATTTGTTGATTTTTTTGTATTATTTTCTTTGTCTTCATTGCATTAATCTCTGCTCTGATCTTTATAATTTCCTCTCTCATACAAGCTTTCAGCTTGGCCTGCTGTGTTCTTTTTCCAGATGCTTGAGGTTCAACATTAAGTTGTTTATTTGAGCTCACTCTGTTTTACTGATATGGGTATGCACTGCTATAAATTTCCCTCTTAGGACTGTTTTCATTGTGTCCCATAAGTTCCACATTATATTGCCATTATCGTTTAATTGTGGAGACTGTCTAATTTCTACTTTAATTTCATCTGTAAGCCATTGGTTATTCATGAGGGTGACATTTAATTTCCATGTGTGTATGAATTTCTTATGGTTTCTTTTGCCATTGATTTCCAGTTTCTTTGCACTATGGTCTGATAATATGCATGGGATAATTTCAGTTCCTTTTCATTTACTTAAGCATGTGCTATGAGCTGGTATGTGGTCTATTTTGGAGAACATCCCATGTGCAACTGAGAAGAATGTATTCTAATGTATGGTAGAACACTCTGTAGACATCTGCTAGGTCCATTTGTTCAAAAGGTTGGTTTACTTTTAATATTTCATTGTTGATTTTCTTGTCTAGATGATCTATTTGTAACAATGGGGTATTGAGATCCCCCAATACAGTTGTATTACTGCTTATTTGATTTTTCATGTCCATTAATATTTGTTTTATGTAGTTGGGTGCACTGGTATTTGTTGGATAAGTATTTATGATTCTTATCTCTTCCTCTTGGATTGTTCCCTTTATAAGGATGTAGTGACCTTCTTTGTCTCTTTTTATCAGTATTGTCTTTAAATCCACTTTGTATGCAAATAGAAGAGCTACCCCTGTTTTTTTTTCTGGGTTCCTGTTGCAGGAAGTATTGTTTTCCATCCTTTAACTTTCAGTCTATGAATTTCTTTTCAAGTTAAATGTGTTTCTTGTGTGTAGAATATTGTTGGGTCTTGTTTCTTGATCCATTCTGCCAATTTGTGTCTTTTGATTGATGAATTTAGACCATTAACATTGATGGTTATAACTTATATGTATTGATTTATCATTGTCATGTGATTTTCGTTATTGGCTCCCCTTTTCCCCTTCTAGTTGTTTGCCTTGCCTGGTGGATTCATTCTGTTGGGGTTCATTGAGTTATAGTCCTTGTTATCTCTTTCTAGAATGTTCTTCAGAACATTTTGGAGTGCTTGTTTGATATTCATGAATTTCCTCAGGTGTTCTTTGTCATGGAAATATTTCTCCATCAGTTTTGAAAGATAGTTTTGTGGAGTACATCAATCTGAGTTGAAGGTTGCTTCTTTTAGGGCTTGAAATACTTTACTCCAAGCTCTCCTTGACTTGAAGTTTTGTGTTGAGAAGTCAACTGTTATTCTGATGGACTTTCCTTTATAGGTGATCTGTTTCTTTTCTCTAACAGCTTTTAATATTTTGTCCTTGTGTTGAAGTTCTGGAATCTTGACTATTATATGCTTTGATGTATACTGATCCCTCACCTATTGTGAGAGTTACTTTCCAAAGACCCTCGCAATGGGTGAAAATCCACGAAGTAGTGGATTATATTTATTTTATTGTTTATATATATTTTAAGGCTTTATCAACCCTTCCCACACTCCCATAAACCTTTCCTGTATTCCTGCACCCCTTCCCAGGGAGACCCTTCTTTCCAAACCTCAGCTTCCAGCTGGGTGGTGCCTGGGGACACCTGGGTGAATTGGAATCTCAGCTCCGAGGGCAGGAAGGGAGTATGTGGGGATGGAGGACAGGAGTGGGCCAGGGAGTAGAGTGCGTAGGACCCAGCCTAGCCAAGCCCAGTGCCTAGCCCGCACGGCTCACCCTGCCCAGGCTGGCTTGTGGTGGGGGAGGGCAGTGCTGCACATCCTCCTCTCCTATAAGCAACACCCGCCTAGTGTAGCCAGGTGGCTCTGCCAGGCTCAGGCTGGTGGTAGTGGTGTACTGCATTTCTATTATGTATAGTACAGTAGTCATCCACTGAATACATACTGTACGGTATTTTATTTTGATTTCATATTCTTTTAATATGTTTGAATTAACATTTTTATATTTTTATATTGTTTTAAAATTTTTAGGCAAAAATAGTTAAAATCATAAATACTATATAAATACCTATATACTGCAAAATCCCATGATACAGTGAAAACTCCACAATACAGAATTAGATATATTTTTTTTAAAAAAATCCATAATACAGTGAAGCTGTGATAAGTGAACTGCAATATAGAGAGGGAAGACTGTAGTTTTTTTCTGATCATGGCTAATTGGAGTACTGTTTGTCTCACTAACTGTATGTCAAATTCTTTTTCCATGCTTGAGAAATTTTCAGTCGTTACTTCTGTGAGCAGGTTTTTGCATTGTTTGTGCTACCCTCTGATTTTTTATTGATTCATCAATCTTTTTAAAAAATATTTACTAAGCATATTGGTATAGTTTAGATATACATAATGATCACATTCATCATAGGGAACTTGTATCTGTACATAGCATGTCTCAGTTCCTGCTTTTTTGTCTCCTGTTCTCCTCTTCTGCCCTCAACTCCTCTTCCCTTCCTTACTTACAAAGCTTTGTACCCATTTTACTCCTTTTTTCTCATTTTTTTCTTTTCCCTCCTCAGTTTCCATTATACTTTAAAAACTTTCTTCCTATTTCACAAATCTAATATACATTTTGGTTCTTATTTATCTTTTTAGTTTCTAATACCAGAGGAACAATGCGATACCTATACCTTATGCTTCTTTGCATCATCTTGCAGCTGTTGGGTTGATTTTTCATGGTCTCATGTTATTTCTAAGATATCTTTCCTTTGATGAACACTAAACCCAAACCTGTCTTCTAGATCTGACACTTTGTCCTCACATTGGTTCATTCTGTGACTATACTTTCAGTAGAATTTTTAATCTCTTGGATATCTGCTTGAATCTGTGTTATGAAATCCAGTTCTTTCCTATGCTAGGCATTCATAGTTTTCATAACTTTGTTAAGCTCCTCTTTTTTTTTTATCTGTGTCTACTCTGGATTTACAGTCATGTCTTCATTTTGTGTGGACAACTACCTGGGCGATGCTCCTTCAAAGAGGAACGGTTGTCTCCATTTTGGCTGAGTCTGACTCTGCTTTTATGTATTGATATGTACAGAGCTGGCTAGGACCTTTTTTAAAAAAATCCCTTTATGTGGCTTTAAGCAATGCATATCAGTCTAGCCTCTGTTGGCTGGGATTAAGCCTCAAGATAGAGGCTGTGACTTTTTGAGGCTTGAAACATTACACATCAAAGCTGAAGCACTGGTCCCAAAACATTAGATACTATCTCAGTTGTGTTATGCAGATTACTCTTTTTGTATATCCCTCTCTCTGCCTATGGCAGAGGTGATTTCGGGCCTCCTACCTAGCCCAGCTTGTGACACTCACTTACTTCCTGCCACTCTCACAGTCACTCTTCCTCAAGCCACTCCATTCTTCACAAGTGGATAAAATCCAGGT
Organism: Chinchilla lanigera; assembly: GCF_000276665.1. Classification (NCBI taxonomy): domain Eukaryota; kingdom Metazoa; phylum Chordata; class Mammalia; order Rodentia; family Chinchillidae; genus Chinchilla; species Chinchilla lanigera. The sequence continues at coordinate 6,864,618 of NW_004955464.1, read as the reverse complement.
TCAGTCCTGGGTAAAGGCTGTTGTTCCAGATAGCCATCGTCATGGCTGGACTTAGGGCCCCTTGGCTCCCCATAACTACAAATATGCCTTAGTGTCTTTATTCTCGCCATGGCTTGCACTGGAAGTGGTAGATTGGAATGAACTCACTAGAATTCTAATAACTTTTCATGAGATTACAAATGTAAACTTCCTGGGCTGCAACAAGTACTGGAAAGGGCTCTCCATAATTATGTTCATTATCTCTTCGGTTATCTGTGAAATTGCTTATGATTTAGTTTTTTTGCTTCATTTATTTACTTTGTTACTTCCATTGCTATCATTTCAGAAAGTTCAGCTGGGTGGCTTTTGAGTTCTTCCACTTCACTGCCCCCTGGATTTGCCTTGGGTGATCTGAAGCTCTGGGGCTGCATCTTACTTCTGTGTCATCTCATTTTCTGATTTTCCAAATTTGTTTCCTGTGTTGATGCATGTAAGTTGCTTGTGGTAGATAGCTTTGTTATTAGTTTTGAGTCCTCATCAGGAAATGACTGCTTTTCAGATATTTCTTCTAGGTATAACTGACTTGAGTTTGTCCCAAGATCCTGCCTCTTCAAGTTTTTAGCAGTAAGTTGCTACCTATTTTACCTAGTACCAAACTCTTTGGTGCTGGATGACAGTATTGTTTATGACCCCCAATCTCAGTATTGGTAAACTAGGAAGAACAACTGATCACAACTATGTCACTTTGACTAAAGTAGTGTAGTCAGTAGTAACACTAGCATCATCAAGTACAGTGTAGAAAATGACAAACTATGGTAACTGCTAATTTGCCACTTTACACTGTGGGTACAAGATTTATGGTTACATAACAAAATCTAAAATCAATTATATACAGTAAGTATCCTCTTAATAGAGGGATTTTACCCTCAGGGGAGAAAATGTAAAAGACTTAAGGGGAAAAAATAGAGAAATAATAGAAGAGAAAGAGATTAAAAGCAGGACTTCAGGACAAAGGAAGAGTACCCAAGCTTTGGAAAACTGATGAAGAAAACAGGAGGGAGAGAAAGAAAGCAAATGCAAAGACAAGACCTAACGCTAACCCAAAAAACTAAGAACAAGAGAGAGAGGGGTTAAAAAAAGAGATTTCTCTATGATTTCAAGCCTGTGGTTATCTTATGGGATCTACAGTTTTGTGGTAGTGTCCAGTTCAGGGTGTGTCTCCACTGTCTCAGGTAGACAAAGGAGGCAGACAGAGCCGCAGTCCATCCTGGATGATCCCTGCAAGCCTACAGTAGGAATAGGGTGGGGTGCAGATTCTGTTGCTTTCAACTCCATAGAAGTTCAGGGTGTTCCTGGCCTCTGATTGTGAGGTTGGGACCTGAGTTTTTCAGCCAACAACACTCTGGGTATCTGTTGCCTGTCTGACCTCAGCTCCTTGACCCTGAATGTCTCCCGTGGTTGTGCCTCACCCAGTCACTGTACCCCTGAGAGGAAATCAACCCAAGACTGCTCTTAGTCCAGACTTCAGCTGGCTCCTCCCTAAAGTGGCACCAGGCCATGCTCCCTCTCCAGGGGATACTTGGACTAGTCACCAGCCATTGTAACTCACAAAATCCACTGCTCTATTCCACCAGTGCATTTCTCTGTGGAGTCCTCAGGCGTCATCAGCAATGGAGGCCTCTGGGGTCATCCGCCTTCACTGTGTCTGTAGATTTGAGCTTCCTTTCTCATGTGGCAAGCCAGGAGTCAGGGAAAAAGTGCAGGTTGCCTCCTCCTCTTTCTGTATTGAGGTCTCTGTCTTCACTTTCCCTGTGAGCTCCAATTCTCCTTTCAGATTCTTCCTGGGTCCCAGGGATCAACCTCCCTCCTCCTTTTTTGTTATATTCCAATGTCTGTATTCCGAATCTCAGACAGGCTGACATGCTGCTCCTTACTACTCTGCCATCTTTTTCTATGCCTAGATTGAAGGAGCTTGTGTCAGGTATCCTGACAATCTTCCTTTTAACTCAAAGGGAGCTGTTTAGTAATGTAAACATGGGAGTGACATTCCATTAAATTCATAGTTGCTGTCCTACTCAAGAGGAGAGAATGAAACAAGGCATGGCTACCCTGGAGAGCCCAAGAGAATTCTGCCTATTAATCAGTGTTTCCATTTTTTTCCTTAAACTTGACAAACCTTCGCATACTTTATTTATTTAATACTTTCACCTGTTTTGTCTACATTTTATTATACCTTTGTAAAAATTGTTTTCATTCATTTTCAATTATCTACTCACTATCAGTATTAATAAAAATCAACATCAATTTTGATCAGTTTGATCAAAATCATTAATTATATTTCCCATCGTATTTTTTTTCCATACCTGTTCTTTTCAGTATCCTGTGTTTCCATTTGGACTTGCTTCTCTGTTTTTTGAATTATGATGTTAGCCCGGCCTGGTGGTACATGCCTATAATCCCAGCACCCAGGAGGCTGAGGCAGGAGGATCATTGCAAGTTTGAGACCAGCCTGGGCTACAAAGTGAGCTCAAGGCCAGCCTGAACTGCATAGTAAGACCCTGTCTCAAAGACCAAAAAAAAAAAGAATTCTCATGATAGATGTCTATGGCCAGTAAGTTCCTTTTGTCTGTATCTGAATTATTTTTCTCTGTGGTTTTGGGAATTGAACCCAGGGCATACAAGCAAGTCTTGTACTTACTAGGCAAGTGCTATACTTCTGAGCTATGTCCCTTGCCCCTGAATTTTTACAAAATTTTTCCAGTTGATTATAAATTGGTTGGTTATAAAATTCTCAGTTAATGTAGTTACTCCCTCCCTTCCTCCTTTCTATCATTCCTTCATTTCTTCCTTTTACCTCACCTTAGCAAGTATAGTACTTTCATGTTATCACTGTATTATCTTCTAACATCTGTTATAGTCTAATTGCTTTCAGTTTTGTTCTGTTTTGTAGTGGTGGGCCATGACCTTTTATATGCTAAGCATGCTCTGTACCACTGAGCTGTATCCTTGGCTCCTGTTTTTAAAAATAGGTAGTTATGCGGCTTTTTTTTGGGTAAATTTTAGGACTTTCTTTTTATCCTTGATTTTTCTGCAAATCTATTATTAAAGTTCTCTAGCTTTTTATTCAGATTATATAATTTGTATAAAGTAAAATTTACCTTTTAAAATATATAGATCAGTGAATCTAGACAAAAATGCAGTCATGGAACCATCCAATCAAGATATATGTCCAGGGGCTGGGGATTTAGCTCAGCGGCAAA
>NW_004955464.1:6854261-6861279 GCF_000276665.1 Chinchilla lanigera | reverse complement strand
AAAAAAAAAAAAAAACAATCTTACAACATTTGACTAATCATTATATGTATATTTATATCAGAACAATAATATAGTTTTTCAGAACATATTGTATGACCAATGCTGTTAGGCATTCTACATATAGTCTATCATTTCTTTATCACAGACTGTAATTTAATACAGTTTTCCACATTTTACACAAATTGATGCTCACAGAGGTTAAGTTGTCCTACACTTAACTTGTCCTAAATTGTTAGGGCAAGTTAACTTGTCCTAAATTCCATACTGACTGTTCAAACTAATATTCAAACTCATGTCTGTGACTCCAAAATCTGCACTTTTTGTATTTTCAAAATGCCATGCCACCATGCACTACATTGCTTCCTTGATATAGGGGTTGTTTTGTTTCTGTAGATTTGGTCCAGCAAGTTAATTGTGCAACCAGACTTGGTTGACATTGTGGCAAGAGTATTACTCCTAAATTTTTAAATATACTACTTTAAAATGTAGGTGTTTGTGTTGTATTACATATTGATATCCCTCAAACTGGTTACTCAGATAAGCAAATACAGACATGTAAGATTGATCAAACAGTTATTGCACTACTTAGTTTGCTTAAGCTACATTAATCTTCTTTGTGCTTTTGAACCTATTAGACTAATTTCCAGTTCATGGCTTCTACACCTACTCTGAAATACTATTCCCTGAGTTTTATAAGATGTTCCCTTTACTCTGGATCCTACTGTCAGCATACATTCCCACTTCATTAAAAGGGTTCTAGGGCCAGGGATTTAGCTTAGTAGCACAGCACCTGCCTGGTAAGCATGAGGTTGTGAGTTCAATTCCTGGTACCAAAAAAAAAAAAAGATTCTAAGACCTAAGACCTATAACCATTAAAGAAGCATACTCTAGTTTTCAGGAAAAGTAAACATTGACTTCTTGGATGCCATTTTCTTATTTGGTATTACTGCATTTAGGGCTATCAAAGGAAGCTTTTAAGCCAGGCATGGTGGCGTGGTGGTGCACACATGTAATCCTGACATTTTTGGAGGCTGAGGCAGGAGGATTGCAAATCTGAGCCTAGCCTGGGCAACTTAGCTATGTCATGAGGCCATGTCTCAAAATAAAAAAACTCTTTAAAAGGACTGGGAATGTAGCTTAGTGCAGAGGCCCTGGGTTCAATTCCTAGTACCACAACAAGAAGAAGAAAAAGGAAACTTGTACATGTCTAGCGAACATATTTTGCTGTTCCATTCCTGAGCAGCTCTTGTCAGGAAGTTCTTGTAATTATAAGCTGTCTCCCTAATGAAGGCCTTATATATTTACTATTCTTTTCTCAAAAGTATTTAAATTAGAATTTGCTTAGTGAATAACATTTTTAATTAAAAGAAAAAACTGCCTAATATGGATTTATTGTTTTGTTTTGTTGTTTTATTTGTGAGACAGGGTCTTGCTATGTTGCCCAGGCTGGCTTCAAACTTCCTTCCCTCCCCACTCAGCCCTCTGAGTAACTGGGATGACAGGCATGTGCTACCACACCAGCTCTAATATGGATTTAAATAAGCCCTAAATTGTAGATCTATATTTCGTATTTGTCTCAACCGAAGTTACAAAGAATAAATCCTATCTGTGGTACTAAGCTTTCCAAAAATCCTCTTCTTTCCTTAATGTCTCATAACTCTATTTATTGTCTTAATTTGTTATAGTCATTAGATAACTTTGTTGACCCAACCAATATAAGGTTTGTAGAAGCAGGCACCTAATTTGAACATTTTTTAACACCTTTGAGCCAGTAGTGTTTATCCTGAGTCCACTAACACAGTTCATATGGTAAAACAGTACAATTTAAGAAGAACATCAATATTTTGGCTGTTAACTACATGAGCCTCTACACTGTGATAATACAAATGATTTCATGCTTTCCAGACCTTGATAAAATTGGAAAACAAACTTTCATTTAATAAATGCCCTTTACTGAAAAAAGAACTTTATAAACATGAATCTTTTATAGTGAAAGATTGGGAATTGGTATTTGTTAATGTCTGGTCTAGTTTTGGATAATCATGAGTATTAACAATATGATTGACTTGTTGATAAAAATAATGAATGTTTTCATTTCAGGGAATGTTGTGGGCAACTTGGGACATTCCTTCTTCAGTCAGAGTTTCCTTGGCAGTAAAGAACACGGTGGATTCTTGTATGTAACATCTACCTACCAGTCACTGCAGGATCTTGTACTCCCAACCCCACCTTATTTGTTTGGGATTCTCATCCAGAAATGGGAAACTCCTTGGGCTAAAGTGTTTCCCATTCGACTAATGTTGAGACTTGGAGCTGAATATCGACGTAAGTAGTTAAGAACACCTATTCGTACAGCGCCTGTTGATTCTGGGTGCAAAAAAAGAAATGGAAAAAAAAATCCATGTTATTCTAGGCTATATAACTAAAACATGGTAACTCAACCTCCTCTATTTGGTAATATAATTTAGCAGACTGAAATAGCGAGGCTCAATCTGACCAGCAGCCATCTACAAGGGAAAGGACTTAAAATATCAAATGAGGTTGGTGATTTTATGGTTCATTAGGAACAGTTATTTTGAGAAAAATTAATCTGAACTTAACAAATAACTTTATTTTTTATATTGTGTCTATTGTATATGATGAGCATGTTTATTATCAATTGGTTGAAAAATAGCTATGGGCAGTTATATTTTACTTAACCCAACAGTTCATTCAAGCCAGTGGTAGGGAGACCTTTCTCAGTAAGGTAGGCCACTGAAGGGGGCTTCTTAACCCATGTTTGTAGCAAGACAACTACTACAAGTTGTAGTGGTAATTTTTTTAAAAAGACATTAACAATTAAGTGCAAATTTTATTTTTAACTTCATGTGTTTGCCTGATTAAAAATTCCCTGATCCAAGAATCAGACCACTTGAGTAAGGTTCTCAACTCTGTATTATACTCAAGTTTTCTGATTGTCAGTTTCTTAAGTTCTTTGACTGTCAGTTTCTTTTATAAATGAGATTTTAATACTTGCCTTATATTTTAGGGGTTTTTTTTGTTTTGTTTTCTTGTTTTTGTTTTTTTTGGTACTGAGAATCAAACTCAGGACCTTGTGCTTGCCAGGCAGGTGCTGCATTGCCTTATATATTAGATTATGTATTAAAAAGATCAAATGAAAAAATAAATACATGAAAAGATCAAATGAAGTCATGAGTGCAGCATCATTTATAAACAACAGCACAGCATATGTTCTCCACAAATCAGTTTTCTTCTTTCACTCATTTAATTCTTCACTCAGTAAGAATTTAAGCAAGGGTTGCCATGTGTCATGAATCCTGGAAATTTAGAAATGGCTAAGACACAGATGTACTGTCTTGGGAATCTTTGTAAGGACCATATCCATAAATCATGATTATAATAGTATATTGTATTAAAACTCACGCTTAAGTTCTTTGGGAGCCCTAAAGATGAGCTCTTACTTGACCAAGCATAGGGGAGTTGGACAAAGGTGCTTCTGGATGGAACTCTGAAGGAGGCAAACAAATCAGCTAAGTGAAGCAGGGAAGGAACTGGTTGAATGCACAAGAAGCAACTTGTGTATTTTTGTGATTCGTACTGGCATTTCAAAGCATAGTTTGAGGAATGAGCCGGCTAGTATTATCACCTGGTATTTGGGTCTTTTAAAGAGAGTCCTCATTAGAAGATCTCTTAAACTTTTTGAGCATAGAAGAATTGAGAGGTACACTGTATAATTAAATACATGGTGAACGTCTAAATTTTAAAAGTACTTAATACAGTAAAAAATACATTGCTTTTAATCTTCTCAAAATAGTGCCCCTTGTTTCAAACACATTTATTCCATCATTCTTGCCACTTTCCAAAGTAGTTCTGGAAGTCCTTGTTCACGTCTGTAGTTGCACTGTCCCAGGTACCTCGATGGCCTGAATTGATTAAAGTTTACCTTTCAGGGTCATTTTAACTTTAAGGAGGAACCAGAAGTCACATGGTACCAGATCCACTAAATAAGGTAGATGAGGACACAGTATTTTTATAAGCCAGCATTTCCAGTAGATGGCACTCAGCAGCAAGATGCACTGTTTTTTTTAAAATCACACCTTGTAAAGACACTCAAAAGAGTATTTCTCCCAGAACTGCTTCAGAAAGTGGCCAGAATAATGAAATAAGTGTGTTCGGAGTAAGGGAGAGTAATTTGAGGGGGATTAGTAGCAATGTCTTTTACTGCAATAATTTTTTAAAAAATTTTTAAATATTCACTGTATTTTTATGTCACATAGTATATTTGGTTTCTAGATTGTAGCAATCCAGTGTGAAGAAGATTGCTTCATGAGACTTTATGGATCCTTTTTCTTCTTTTCTTCAGTACTGGGGATTAAACCCAGGGACCTGCTGCCACTGAGCTAATCCCAGAGTGAGCCACTTATTTATTAAGTGGACCCTCAAGTTATGATTGGCCTGACATATGAATGACTTGGGTTATGACTGAAATTTTAGCTTTAACTTATGACCAAAGTCCTGCATTATGGCCCGAATGCCAGCTGCTTGTACTTCCAGATGGTCTCAGATACAGATTTCATCCTTAAAGAGTTCTGGAAGGAAATTACAACATCCTTTCCTGAATGGGGTTAGTTGAGAAATCCTAGGCTAATGTCTCTCTAAGGACACTGAACTCTGCCTGTATACAGGGGAGAGTCTTTAAATGCTGTGTAGAGGAGTCTGAGCCTTCAGTTGACAACTTGAGTTACAACCAGCCCTTGAGAATGAATTGATTAAGTTCATAGGTCAATGGCCCATGGTATTTATGTTTTTTTGAGACAGGGTCTCATTATGTAGTTCAGGCTAGCCTTGAATTTACAGCAATCTTCCTACCTTAGCCTCCCAAGTGCTGGGATTACAGGTATGCACCACCACTCCCAGCTTGTGGGTCATTTTTGAAAAAGCTGTATCAGAAAGCTTACTCTGGTCATCAGAAGACTTACCTTACTCAAGAGTTCTCTGCTACCATGCTAAAAACTTTTTATGCTCTACGTTTGATATGTCATAATGAGCCATTGCAATTACATTTTGAAAATTATATTAGCCATGATACCTCTTTTCACAGAATTTTAAGCTGACAAACTTAGTTTGATCATTTCCATCTCTGTAGTTTATCCCTGCCCGCTGTTCAGTGTGAGATTTCGGAAGCCGTTGTTTGGAGAGACGGGGCATACCATCATGAATCTTCTTGCAGTAAGTTGAAAATTGTCGTTATTGTTGTTATTATTATTTTACTGGAGTTTGTATGGGAGAAAGAAGAGAAGGGTTTTATTATTTTGTTGGTAGCCCAACCCCTGCTACTTCAGGCAGGTAAAGATTTATCCTGGAGGAGAAGAAGAGAATATACATACTCTATGAAAAACATAGGAAGCTTCAGGGTGAAATACAGGATTCCAGTCTCTGAGTATATACACTTACTAGGTGTGTGACCTTGCAAAGTTATTGTGAAGGTTAGAGGTAGTATATAAATGTAACATCTAACCTTTTTGTCTTGTTTTCATTTTAAGATTGGTTTGCCCTGTATCTAAATAACTTATTCAGCCAAAGATTGGGCAGATTGTACTCAGATTCCTTAAACTAGTAAGGCTTTTTGTGTTGATGGATCTGTATATAGAACTGAGACATAAACTTCACTATTTTCCTGTCATTTGCTCTCTTGTGTCTCCTCTGTCAATCTATAGGGTCTAATTCTTTTGACAAAATCTGTGCTGCATATGTGCACAGCCTAAGGTCAATCTGGGATATTTGGAGTGTTTATGAAGCCTCCTGTCATGTCTTACCTCCCAGAACTCCTTATTAAACTCTTACTGTCTACATACACACTCCTAATCCCAAACAGGCTGGTGACCTTAGGTTAACACAGTATTGGCCACTGGGATTACTACATTTTATAGTACTCCAAGTCAAGTAAACTCTTTCAGGTAGCAAAGCATGTGGTTTTTATAAACTATTCTGCCCTGGTTGAGGTACTCACCTACCTCATAGAGCTTGAGGGGAGCCCTAGACAAGACAGTCACAGACTCTACTCATCTTACCTGAAATTCACTAGTTCTCATAAAAAATACTTTTCAATGTATTATGTATGTTTGATGTAATTTCAGAGTATTGAAATGGGTTTTGTTTTGTTTCATGGCACTAGAGCTCAAACCAGAGCTTTACACATCCTAGGCAAGAACTTTACCACTGAACTACATCCCCAGCCCTGAAGTAGGGTTTTGTTTTGTTTTGTTTTGTTTTGTTTTGTTTTGTTTTGTTTTGTTTTGTTGAGACAGTCTCTCGCTCTGTATTTCAGGCTGGCCTTGAACTAATTATGCAGCCCGCCTACATAATGTTAAGTGGTGGGAAAGCAGGGTAAACTTTCAAGTACCTGTTTAATGTTGGGTATAAGGGATAACTATTTGGTTTATATGCTTACAAGACTTTTCAGTCCAGAGAGCTAGAATATACATAGTAGGGCTTTTATTATACATTTCTTCATTATTTGAATAAATAGAATCTTTCAATATTGACATTCTTTCCGTTTGTGCTAGTTTTAGTACTATAAATCAAATCCTACCAGCTGACGTTTTAATTCTACTTGAATTTGCTTTTGTGCAGGACTTCAGAAATTACCAGTATACCTTGCCAGTAGTTCAAGGTTTGGTGGTTGATATGGAAGTTCGGAAAACAAGCATCAAAATTCCTAGTAACAGATACAATGAGGTAAGATTTAGCATGAAGGCATATTTTTCATTGCTGGTAAACATGAATGAAAGTGAAAATTATGTAATTACTTTAAATTTTACTTTTAATTGACAGTGAAATCAGTTCATAATATTTTATAGCTTACTTTAGTTATGGGAAACTTCATTACACAAAGGCAGTACATTAAATTCATGGCTTATTTAGTCATTGATTATGTTGTTTGACTTTTGATGCTACATATGATAATCAGTGATATATTTGTATTTTGATAAAAAAATTAGAAACTGTTAGTGTTTTT
>NW_004955464.1:6817864-6854161 GCF_000276665.1 Chinchilla lanigera | reverse complement strand
TTTATTTTTTCCTCTTACCATAAATATATATTTGACTAATAATGTTTAAGCATAGCTTAACATAACTTGCAAAATACCTTTCAATAAGGTTCCAAAAGCAAATCAGTGCATTTGAATTAAGCTATATTTTATAATTGAATGAATAATTGAATGAATTTATATATACTATGTACCCATTAACAGAATCATATAAAGTCTTCTTTATATATGAAGTCTTTCTTATATTTACAAATATGTATCTTAAAACCAGTTCTGAAATGTCTAATGGTAATCATTGGGGTCAATTTTTTTGTTTTGTTTTTTGCTGTTTTTTGTGTTTTGCTGTTTGGTGTCCTGGGGATTAAATCCAGAACTTTACACATGCTAAGCAAATATTCTACCATTGAGCTACAGCCCCAGCCCAGCCAATATTTTATTTTACAGAACAATTCTAAGACTTAGTTTGATATAATGGTTAAATAATTTCCCAGTTACTTTTTATACTGTTTCACAAATTTCATAGCATATGATAATTTTCTCCCTCCATTTCTTTTATCTTTTTCTTCATTGAGCCATGGGGCTCATGGGCTCAGGGTTCAACATTATTATGAGAATGTCCTATATGAATAAAACCTTTATGCATGACTTTCTGTGTGATACATTTTTAAACTTTGTTGTTTTTAGGACATTTGAAAACAATAGTTAGAATGTGTGCTCAGTTTTTTTCCGGCAGTCTTTACTGTAGTCCTACCTTGGACTATCCAAGAATGATAGGTTAGCTTATGTAGAGTCAAATCTTTCAAGTGTATGATTTGTATATAATTTATACCCTTAAAAGTGTTTTTAAAAAGACTGTTCTTTGAAAATGTGTTATTTTTCAAATTTAAAGTTTCATTATCTATTTCACAAATATTTATTAAATATATTCTGTGATATGAAATACAAAGATGAGTAAGAACAGTATATCAACCATCTGGGTGCATACTTTCCTGGACTACAGTGACAGAATGTTGTCCCCTAGTGAATAATACACATTGCTATTCCTGGTGATTGCAACATGGCATAATGTATTTAAAAATTCTGTCTATTTATAAAAGTATATCTGTAAAAGCTATGAGGTCCCTGGAGTACTTTTTCATCCTGATTGAACACATTCATAACAAGAATTGCCTTTCATATTATATTTCATCTGAATTCTGCTGTTTCAGTTTTTGTGTGCGAATTCAGAAACCTTTGTTCAAAAAGAATATATTTCTTTTCATTTATTTGACTTCATTTGCTATGAAATTTAATGATTAATTTTAATTTTTTTACCTGATTTAGCACATTGATTTCCCTTTTAATACAATTTTTATTTCATCTTAATATAAGTTGATTGCTCACAGTCTTGGCAGTTGAATTGTATTGTGTGTTAAGCATTACATTTTACTTTATAATCGGAAAAGTAATTTTCTTACATACAGTCTCTGGCTTATGATAGTTCAATTTAAAATTTTTCAACTTTATGGTGGTGCAAAAGTGACATTCATCTGGTAGAAACTGTATTTGAATTTTGCACTTTTTCAGGGCTGGGCCAGGGATACAGCTCAGCGGCACAAGCGCCTGCCTGGCAAGCACAAGGTCCTGAGTTTGATTCCCGGTTTAAAAAAAAAAAAAAAAAAAAGTTAATCCAGGGCTAATGGTGTGCAGCATATACTCTGGATAAGGGCCAGTGCCAGTGCACCGAAGCTGCCAGTTAGCTGCGTGATGAGGAGGGTAAACAACCCTCTCTGGGTGTTCTGTGTGGCCAGTATTTCTAGGTACACATAATTCAGCAAATTATATGAGATATTCAACACTTTAGCACAGAACAGGCTTTATGTTAGGTGATTATGACCAGCTCTGAGCACATTCACTTAGGCTTGGCTGACCACTGATATTCAATAGGTTAGGTGTATTACCAGTAAGTTCTTGTTTTCTTCAGTACTGAGGATTGAACTCAGGGCCTGCATACTGAACTACATCTCCAGCACTTTTTAAAATTTTTATTTTGAGATGGAGTCTTGCTAAGTCACTAAGTTACCCAGGCTAGCCTCAAACTTGTGATCTTCCCGCTTCACCATCCCAGAGTGCTGGGATTATAGGCGTGCACCACCATGTCTGGCTGAATTGCATATTTTGACTGACAGTATTTTCAGTTCACAGCTGGATTATGTGATGTAACCCGCTTCTGAGTTGAGAAGCATCTGTACGTTATTTCACTTAATCACCCCACAGTGTTCTACTTTTCTTCTCATTATTTTTCCTCACTTATACCCTTAGTCTTTCTTATTTCTGTCTTACTTTTGCTTCCCGGTTTTTGCTCAAGCTTTTTCCTTACTGACACAAACTGCTCTCTTTACTTGCCTAACACCCAATCATTTTTTTAGATCTCAGCGTTAGGAGTGAAGGATTTTCATCTATGTGGCTTAGTTCTGTGTATTCATCCCTAAAACATATCTGACATATCCAAAGATTCAATTTTAAAATTGTGGGTTGGAGAAACTAATCAGTTGGTGTTATGTCACTAGGAAAAATATTTTACCATTTGGTAGAAAAACACCAGCAGGAAGAAGCCCTGAAGTACTTGTTTTAGTAAAATTTTGTAAAGAGATTTTATAGTTTCTTAGGCACAAAAGTGACCTTAGTGAAGGCAGTTTTAGAACACTTGAGTTTATGCTGGCCACGTGGAAAATGTGGGCTAGGGGAGTGGAAAGGAAAGACTTCAGGCTTAGAAAACTAGAAGACGGTACTTCTAGAACATGGAGGTTTTAATAAGTGAAATTACATATAAAATCCTTAAGCTTCTTTCTCAAAGCCATTAAAGATCCCTGATGGTTTAGGTAGCCTTACTACGTTCTTATAGTGAGATTATTTTCATCATTGTATTAACTAACAGTGAATTCTAGAGCATGATTCTGAGCATGTATCTTAACACTAACTTAATGAAACATATATGGTAAGTTTCATTTTACATATGAATTCTTTTTTTTTTTTTTTTTTTTTTTTTTTTTTTTTTTTTTTTTTTTGGTTTTTCTCCGGTACCGGGAACCGAACTCATGACCTTGCACTTGCCAGGCAGGCGCTTTTGCCGCTGAGCTAAATCCCCAGCCCCCCATTTTACATATGAAGAAATTAAGACCCAGAGAACTTAAACTAACTTGCCTATGCTAATATAGCTAGGAAGTGGCAGAGCTAGAATCAAACCAGGCAGTCTGATTCTAGTGTCCCGACTCTTAGCCACTATAATGTAGGCATTAGGTTAATACTTACCAATCTGTTTATAGGGCTGATGAGTTAAAGTAATTATAACACTTTCTTGTTGAGTACATTGGGGCTATTAAAATTTTCCAAACTCATCAAAAAAAAAGAATCTTCAGTATGGGTCTATCAATTAAGTTCACCACATAGCCAGATTATTGGCCTAGCCGGTATGTCTACTTAAATATTGAAGTCAGCCAGGTGTGATGGTGGATACCCATAATCTCAGTGCTCTGAGAGGCTGAGACAAGAGGACCACAGTTTAAGCCCAGCCTAGGCAACTGAGCAAAACCTTATCTCAGAATAAAAAATTTTAAAATGGAGGGCTGCATAGCTCAGTGTGAAGGTGCTGGGTTCAGTCACCAGTACTATAAATTAATTAATTAATTTAAAATTGAAGGTTCTTGGAACAATAAATTGTTCCACAATAGAATTACCTATATGGCATTTTCTAGCTCAGTGTCACGGTGCTAGGTTCAATCACTAATACTGTTAAGTAAGTAAATAAGCAAACAAACAAATAAGTAAATACTTTTTTAAAAAATTGAGGGTCCACAGAACAGTAAAACTGGAATTATTAATATGGCATTTTCTGATATATGACTTGTTTTTGTTTTTGTTGTTTTGGTCCTGAATCAGTGGCTTTGCCCTTTCTAAGTACACACTCTACCGCTGGGCTGTACTCCTCACTCTTTACTGTTTTTGAATGTTTGTTAATACCATAAAAGTGGTAAGATTTATTGAAAAATCAGACTTTGGAATCAAATAGACCTTAGATTAGCACTTAATTGCTGGCTAATCATGTTAGCACTTTAACCTCTCTTCTTAATCTCTCGTCTGGAAGATGAGTATGTTCTTCTTACAAGATTGCTGTGACACTTAAATCAAGTACCTAATGGGATGCCTAATATACATAGTTGTTCATCAAGGCATATTGTTGTTGTTGTCTTTATCATATTTAGGTTTATTATTCATTTGATTAACTTTTATTGAACTTGTGTTATAAACTTATCATCTAATTTCTTAGCTTCTCATTATAAGTAAATCCTAGCCGGGTGTGGTGGCACATGCTTAATCTAACACTCAAGAGGCTGAGGCAGGAGGATCATTGTGAGTTCAAGACTAGTCTGGGTTACAAAGTGAGCTCAAGGCCAGCCTGAACTGCATAGCAACACCCTGTCTCAAAAAAACAAACAAACAAAAAAATCCTGGAGGGACAGCACCAAAAATAATTTATAGAAAAGCAATCAGATCAGTGAAGGGTCTAGAAATCATTTTCAAAAGAAAACATTGAAGTTAGTTGTGAGTATTTAATATGAGGACTAGAAGACTGTAAAGGAAGGGTGCATTATCTGCTTGGACTCTAGACACATTCAGATTCACAAGGTTTATTTGGATATAGGTCATTCTTGGCTTCATGGTTCTCATAAGGTTACGGAACATGCACCATGGCTTGCTAGCTGTACAGTGTCAGTTGTTTGTCTTCTAGGGCAGTCCATGTATCAGTTGGCATAACCAATTGGGAGCATCTCTTTTAGACCTTGTTCTAGCCCTCTAGATGTTTACTTAAATGCAAGGAGACAAGATTTATATCAAACAGTTGCAGGAAGAGTCCTAGCTTAGAAGCCTTATTCTTGACCTCAGCCAGTATGTCCTTTTTTGGATGCAGGGTCTCACTATGTAGTTCAGACTGGCCTTGAACTCGCTGATAGCCCAGGCTAGCCTCGAACTGGCAGCAGTCTTCCTGCCTCAGTCTCCTGAATGCTGGGATTATTGATATGTGCTATCATGCCCATCTCAGCCAGTATGTCTTGTAACAGCTTCACTGGCAGAAATTTCAGGGTGTCTGGAGTGGACATGCTCTGTTATAGGAGTGATTGTGCCCAAGAAGTCCAAAGTTGTGGCTATCTGGCTGTGGTGGCACATGCCTATAATTCCAGCACTAGGGATGCTGAGGCAGAAAGATTGCTGTGAGTTCAAGGCCAGCCTGGGCTACACAGTTGAACTCAAGGCCAGTCTGGACTACAGAGCAAGACCCTGTCTCAAAAAAATAAGGTTGTGGCTAGCTATCAGTTATTTATTGTTCTTCTATTCAAATACTTATCAATTTTCACTTCTGAACATGCTGGGAAGACAAGAGACCAATAGTTATGGGTTGAATTGTGTCCTTCCAAAATTCATATGTTGAACTTCTAACATCCAGGACCTCAAATATGCCTTTATAAAGTTAGAGTCTTTACTAAAGTAACAGAGTTTAAATGAGATCATGAAAGTGGGCCCTACTCCAACATGACTGATCACTATAAGAAGAATATATGGGTACAGGCACACATGAAGGGAAATCCTGTGAAGAGACATAGGGAGAAGATGCCATCATTAAGCCATCCAAGAACTTGGAACAAATCTTTCCGTTTCAGCCTCAAATGGAACCATCTCTCCTGACTTTGATTTTGGACTTAGTTTTGGACTTCTTACCTCCAGAATTGTGAGACAATATATTTCTGCTATTTAAGCCACCCAGTTTTTGGTACTTTGGTACAGAAGTTCTAGCACAACTAAGACCCCAAGACAAAGTATAAAAAAAAAAAAAACAGTGGATTATGAGGCAGAAAAGGTGAGTGCTGTGTTTACCTTAGCCTGCAGTTACCAGTCATAGGACATATCCGCATAAAAACCAAAGATCTAGAGGTTTCACTGAGTGGAGAATACAGTGTAAGGAGGCCCAGATGTGTATGGAGCAAGATTATGAGAAATAAAATAACTCAGGTGACATACAAGGGATTTCTGTTGAGTCCTCAGCTTATAACTTACTAATCAGTGCAGGTGTGTGCAGAAAGCAATGGAAAGGAACAGGTAGAGCAATTCTTGCACAACCAGGAATGGTTTGTATTCTAACCAGCCAGAGTAAAAAGTATCTTCTAAAAGTTTCTTCAGTAGGGAATAAATTATCCCTAATGATCCAGACTATCCATAAATTCAGGCTGCTGTGATCCAACCTAACAAGTTGAAAAGAAAACTTCAATTGGTGGAAGAATGAGCCTGTTAAAGAGAGATATGGAAGGGCTGAGGATTAGCAGTAGAGTGCCTGCCTAGCATATGTGAAGCCCGGGTTCAAGCACAGAGAGGGAGAAGAGGAAGAATGGAAAAAAGACCCAAATCAAACTTCAAGAAAAATGACAATGGGAAGAAAAACACAGTGGATGAATTGAAGAGATTAGACAACACTAAGGGAAGAAAGTAGTGAACTTGAAAATGTAAAATAGAAGTTGTTCAAAATAAAACATAAAGAGAAAACACTAAAAAATTAAGTGAATAGTTCAACATTGATCTCTGAGAAACTGCAGACAGCCTAGTTCTGTAATTGAAGTCCCTAAAGGAGAGGAGAGGTGGTAGACAGAAAAAATATTTAAAAAACAATGACTGAAAAACTTCCAAATTTAATGAGAACCACAGATCCAAGAAGCTCATTGTACCCCAACTGTGCAAGAGACAGGATGAGAAGAAGTATATTAGGGAACATTATAATCATTATACTCAAATTGCTTAAGGTAGGGTTAAAGGGAAGAATCTTAAAAGCAGCTAGAAAGGAAAAAAGACACATCATATACTGAGGGACAAATATAAGGACAACTGACTTCTGAAAACAGTGCAAGCCAAGCCACAGATCGTGCAGCAAAGTTGTTATTTTAAAAATAACCTGTCAATTTGTATTTTAGACTATTCCAGCATTTGAGAAGCTGAGGCAGGAGGATCACCATGAGTTAAAGGCCAGCCTGGGCTACATAAGCGAATTCAAGGCCAGTTTGCACTATGTAGCGAGATCCTGCCTCAAAAAAGCCAAAAATATATTTTAAAATTGAGAAAAAGAAATGTCAAATGAAGTCATTTAGGGATCATACCAAATGATAGGAATCTGTATCTATGTAAAGGAATGAAAAGTAATAAAAATGTTCAAGTGTAGGTAAATATGAAATCTCTTTAAAGATAATTAACTATTTAGTATATATATTAAATAATAATCTGTTGTGGGATTTAGAACATATGTAGATATAAAATGTAGGACAGTAGAACAAAGATACCATTTTGTTATGTATTTATGTGATGCTGGGGATTAAACCCAGAGTCTCACATATGTGAAGCAAGAATTCTACTTCTGAGCTACACCTTCTGCCCCTTTATCTATTTTTTATTTGTCCCATCTCTTTATTCCTTTTCTTCTTTTTCAACGTTCTTTTATGATTCCAACTTAACTTCTTTGTTGAATTATTAGCTATACATATTCATATTTTGCTTTTTTAGTGGATGTAATATTATTTTCAGGTAATACTATACCACATCACAAGTCATATACTTTCCCCATTCGTTGTTCTTTGTTCTTTTTGTAATCCAGCAATGATAAGGTTTAGTGATATTTAAATTTTTAAAAAGATAATATTAAAATATATGAAAAGACCATGTACCAAAGAAGATAAATTAACAAACAAAACACAAAATCAAAATAGAAAGCACACCCAACCCAAATAGAGTATTTGACTTCCCAAGTACCAGAAAGAAAATCCAAAGAAAACAAAGCAAAAAAGAAGAGCACATTACAAATGGCATGATCCAGGTGGTGGATTTTTATGAAACCAGTTTCATGAAAGGTAAATGGATTTCTATGTAACTATCTTAGTTTGGGCAGCATGAAACAGAAATGCCATAGACTTTGTGATGCAAATAAGCTCTGGAGAGATGTCTGAGCTCAGGCAGCCAGCATGGTTTATGCTCAGTAAGGGCCTTTTCAGTTACTGTGGTGATGGCTACTTCCTGTATCCTGGCACAAGGCAGAAGGGACTGGAGAGAATGCGCTGTCTCTTCTTAGGATGTTAATGTTCTCATGCAGATTCTACTCATTATCTTAATACCTTTTAAATGCCCTACTTCCTCAGCCAAGTAACACATTACACACCTGTAATCCCAGAGTTATGGTTTGTGTCTACATGTCCCTCCAGAAGCTTTATGCAGTCATGGGGCAGGCTTCAGAGTTTATGATTGACTCATGATCCAATGCTGGGATTATGGGTATGAGTGCTACGCCCACCCTAGGGTAGGTAGTCTGCATACAATGTAAGGGAAGGAAAGAGAAGCTTGTTTGCTGCTGCTCTACTCCCTTTTGCTCTGTTGCTTTTGCTGTTTTCTACCACCATGAACTGTTGCCCTCTGCCGTGTGCCACTATACCTTGGAGCCAACTGAGTATGGACGGAAACCTCCACAAACTGTGAGCTGAGTAAACCTTTCCTTCCTTAATTTTGGGTGTTGGGTATTTTGTCTCAGGAACAAGAGAAAAGTAACCAAGACACCCAGCTGACTTGAGGAAGGAGAATGAAATGTTCAAGGCCAACTTGGGTGATTTAGAGAGACCCTCAGGGCCTAGGGTGCACCTTAGTGGTAGAGTGCTTGCCTAGCATGACAGGCCCTGGATTTTATCCTTAGTATAGAAAGAAAAAAGTGGCCCCCACCTCTATGCCTTGACCTTTGTTCTACTGTCCTGCATTTTGTGTCTACATATGTTCTAAATCCCGCAATAGATTATTCTTTAATACATATTTTAAATAATTATCTTTAAAGAGATTTTATATTTACCTACACTTGAACATTTTATTACTTTTTATTCGTTTACATAGGTACAGATTCCTACCATTTGTATCCAAATCAGAGAAGGATCCAAGTAAAAAAGAAAATTACAAGTCAATCTTCCTAATGAACATAGATGCAGAATCCTTAATAAGATACTGGCAAACAGAATGTAGCAAATCATCAATAGGATTATACATCATGACCAAGTAGGATTCACCCCAGGGTGCAGGGATGGTTCAACATATGCAAATCAATAAATGTAACACACCATATTAACAGAACCAAAGCCAAAAATCACATGATCATCTCAGCATATGCAGAAAAAACATTTGGTAAAGTCCAACACCCATTCATGGTAAAAAAAAAAAAAAGCTACAGAAAATTGGAATAGATGATCTTTACCTCAATCTTATAAAAGCCATCTTTCACAGACCAACAGCTAACATCATATAAAATGGTCAAAAACTGAAAACTTTGTAAAATCAAGAACAAGACAAGGATGTCTATTATCACAACTTCAATTCAATGTAGCTCTGGAAACATTAGCCAGAGCAGTTAGACAAGAGAAAATAATAAAAGGAATAATGATAAGAAAGGAAGAAGTTAAATTAACGTTATTTGCCGATAACATGATATTCTTCATAAAAGGTGCCCTAAAACTCCACCAAAACACTTGTAGATTTAATATCCAAATTCAGCAATGTAGCAGGATACAAAGTCAGTACTCAAAAATGAGTAACATTCCTATACACAAGCAACAAACACACAGAAAAATTAGGGAAAGCACACCCTTTACAATAACATCTAAAAAATTGAAATACTTAGGAATCAATCTAACAAAGGATGTAAAAGATCTATACAGTGAAAATTACAGTACCCTAAAGAGGAGATTGAAGAAGATATCAGAAAATGGAAAGATATCCTTTGTTCTTGGATAGGAAGAATCAACATAGCGAAAATGGTCATACTCCCCAAATTGCTGTACAGATTTAGTGCAACCTCAATCAAAATAACCATTAGCATACTGCACAGATCTAGAGAAAACAATCCTAAAATTCATTTGTAACCAGAAGAGACCTAGAATAGCAAAGGCAATTCTGGGCAACAAAGGCAAGTCAGGGGGCATCATAATCCCAGACCTGAAATTATACTACAAAGCTACTGTGATAAAATCAGCATGGTATTGGCAAAAAAACCAAGGTCTGAGGATCAGTGGAACAGAATAGGAGATGCAGAGACACTCAGCCACCTTATTTTTGACAAAGGATCCAAATATGTTCACTGTAAGAAAGAAAAGTCTTTAAGAAATATTGCTGTAAAAACTGGCTTTGCGCATACTGAAGACTAAAACTAGACCCATATCTATCACTGTGTACTGAGCTAAAGTCAAAATGGATCAAAGATTTAAATATTAAAATAGAAACACTAAATTTAGTGTTTAGTTCTCTTTAAAATACATTTTTATAAATATCCCTTGGGTCAAAGGCACTGAAGTTTGCTTTGTTTTGTTTCGTGGTGTTGGGGACCTAACCTCGGGCTTCACACATGCTAGGCAAGCATTTGACCACTGAGGTGCATCTCTAACCCCCAAAATAGTTCGGACTTAGCAAAATGAAAACATGAAATATCAAAAGATGGGGACTACAGCTAAAACAGTGATTAGACAGAGATTTACAGCATTAAACCTTTATGTTACAAAATAAGACATCTCAAATCTCAAAGACTACAAGGCTATTCTATCTTAAGGAATTAGAAAAAGAGCAAAGGAAACACAAGAAAAGAAAATAGTAAAGGAAATAAAGATAAAACCAGGAATCTGTAAACTGGAAGATAGTAAAAATAATAGAGAAAATAAACTAAAAATTGGTTCTTTGAGATAGTCAATAAAATTTAAAAACCTAATCAGATTCATTAGGTAGAGATACACAAATTGTCTTTATGGTGTATGAGGGGTGAATATCCTTACAGAACCTAACGATAGTGACAGGACAGTAAAGTTACACAATGAACATCTTTGTACACTCAGTATGTGCTAACTTAGAGATAATAGATAATTTCATTGAACATTGAGGTTTCACAGATCTCTCAAGAAACAGATAACCTGAATATACCTATATCTAATTAAATTTATTGTCTAAAATCTTCCCACAAACAAAAGTCCAGGTTCAGATGGTTTCACTGGTAACTTTTATAAGACAGTGAAGGAAGAAATAATACCCTTTCTATTTAACCATGCCCAGAAGATAAAAGAGGAAGGAGCCATCTTTTGAGACTAGCCTTATATTAATAACCAAATCAGAAAAAGACATTATAAGATATGAAAAGATAGTTATTTAAATACTTAATACTTTTTTAGTAAATCCACTCCAATAATACTTAAAATGATAACGTACATCATGACTGGAGTTTATTCCAGGAAAGATATTTGGTTTAACATTCAAATATAAATTCATACTCACAACACAGGATCCTTTAGCAGGATAAAAAAGGAAAACCCTTTTGATGCAGAAAAAGCAAAATCCTACCTCTAGGGGTGTGTGTGTGTGTGTGTATCTTGGCAATCTTAAGAGTAGACACCATCTAATGAAGACCATTTATAAAAACTTATACTTGGTATGTGGAATGATGACAGACTGACTGCAGCCCCTTTAAGAATGGGAATAAAAAGAGGATTTCCACCCTTATTTCTATTCAGCATTATAATGGAATGTCTAGTCAATGTAATAAGCCAGAAAACAAAATAAGAGGCATATGGATTAGAGAAAAAGAAGGTTGTCTTTATCCATGGATAAAATTATTATACAGGAAATTCTAAGGAGTCTATAAAATAAATACTAGATTTAATAATTGGATTTAGCAGATCTGTAAGATCATTGTGTAAAAAGGAATTATATTTTGATATATTAGCAATGAGCAATCAGAAATGGAAATTCTTAAATAAAACTATACTATAAACAATAGGATATATTTAGGGATAATTTTGGTAAATTATTACAATACTTATATACTGGAAACTACAAAAGATTGCTAGGAGAAATTTTAAAAGACAAAAAATATACCATATTTATGGACTACAAGGTTGAACAGTGTTAAGATGTCACTTTTCCTCCAGTTGATCTATAGCTTTAGTACATTCCCAATCAAAATACCAACAGGCCTTTTATTAAGAAAATTATGATGCATATTCTTTCTTTCTTTTTTTAAGAGAAATGTTTATTTAGCTTACATTTTGTGGAGGTTTCAGTCCGTAATGGGCTGGCTCCAAAGCAGGATGGCACGTGGCAAAGGGGCAGTGGGAGACAGCAAAGGCAGCAAGAGTGAAAAGGGGAAACAAGCCTCTTTCTGCCCTTTTTATCTTATCCAGACTGCTGGGATTAGGGTGGTGTCAATCCAATGAGTGAAGTGGTCCAACAACCACCCAGCCTTAACCTCACCATTGCACTTTGAATCAGTCACGAACTCTAGATTCAGCTATTTCCAAAAAAAACCTGCCCCCCTATGGCTGCATGAGGATGGGGGAACATCTAGATATAAACTATAACATTCTGCCCCTGGCCCCCCAAAGATTCATGCACATCCCTTTATGCAAAAGGTATTTAGCCCATCTCCAAGAGTTGCCAAAGTCCTAACAGATTCAGCATTGCTGAAAAGTTCAAGACCCAAGTCTCCTCTGATATTTAAGGCAAACTCTTAGCTGTGAGTCCCTGTACAAATGAAAAATTAAATACTTCCAACATTCAGTGGAACAAAAGACATTTTCATTCCAAAAGTTACAAATGGCATACAAAAGAATGGGACCAAAGCAAGTCCCAATTCCAACAGTGAAACATTAAGTTCTATAGTTCTGTGTACCACATCTGAGGCACTCTGTGGCAAGATGTGAACTCCAAAGGGCTTGGGTGGCTCTGCCCATTCCAGTGGTTGTAGCTCCCATGGCTTCTTTCTTGGGCTGGCTCTGCTCCCTCCTTGCCATTTTCCTTAGACAGTCCATGTTCCTGGCTGCTCCAAACATCTGAGGTCTCCACTGCACCTTTAGCTTCACACTCACAGCATCACACAGTGCTCTCTCAGGGGCACACTGCCTGGCCTCCCAGGCCTTCTGAAATCTATGTGGAAGCCTTCCTGACCCCACAACTCTTCCATTCTGCATGCATCTAAAACCAGCTCTGTGTGGATGATGCCAAGGTCTGCTGCCAGCTGCAGCAATATCCAGGCTTCCCCTTCTCTTGGTTGTAGATATCAAGTGCTTGGATCATTGGGCACTCTGAATCCAATTCTGAGGAGCAAATTTTCTATGCTACAGCCATTCTGGAACATGGCACAGCCACCCCAATTCTCAAATGTGGTGTTGCATGGCTTTCTTCTCAAAGTAAAGTCTTTCATATTTGCAATTTTTTTTCTTTTCTTTTTTTCATGTTTGCAATTTTGATGCAAAGCGTGGAATCCTGCTGCTGCTTATAATGCCCTTAGGCCATCTTTTCTATTCTTCTGTTCCTTCTCAGCAATCAAGATCTCTGCTGTATCTTTGTAGTCCACAGCTTTACTGGAGCTTCCTTTCTGGCCAAATTCACAGCATTTTAAATCATCTTTCTGGGCTCTTTGCTCTTGGTTTTCAACATAAATCTGGCTAAACGACCCCAGTGGTAGCCATGCCACTGTCTCAACATTTCACTGCCTTGAAATTTCTTCTGCCAGATTAATTAGCCTGCCGCCCTTAATCTCAATCTCAAATAAAGTCTCTGTACAGAAGCAAAATACAGACAAACTCTGCCAAACCTTAGCACACATCATCTGGAGTCCAGCAGCCAATGCAGTCCTTCTTCCCAGCAGAAACTTACCAAGCCTGGTCTTTACCAGCAGGATTTCTATCAGCCTTCTGGTCTTCTGAGCTCTGACCAGAATCTCCCATACAAAATGCCTAAGGCTTTTCAGCTCTAATATTTCAGGTGGCATCTCTGAACCTTGCTAAACTCTTTCAGTAGCACTGCGCCTGCCTGGCAAGCATAAGATCCTGAGTTCAATTCTGGTTCCAAAAAAAAAAAAAAAAAAAAAAATCCAAACTTCCCACAAGCCATTCCCAAAGGCTCTTGAACCACATGGTTAGGTATAGGCACAGCAATGACCCCATTTCTCTGGTACCAAATTTTGACTTAGTTACTTTTCTCTCATTGCTGAGACCAAATACCCAACACACAGAGTTAAAGGGGGGAAACGTTTATTTAGCTCACAGTTTGTGGAGATTTCATTCCATAGTTGGCTGGCTCCAAGGCAGGATGGCATATGGTAGAGAGGCAGCAGTTCTTGGTGGCTGGGGCAGTGGGAGACAGCACAAGCAGCAAGAGCAAAAGGGCTGTGAAGCCGATTCTAAAATTTATGTGAGGATACAAAGAACCTGAAATAGCTAAAATAACTTTGAAAAAGAAAGACTTAGGCTATCTAATGCTAAGCTAAGACTTGTTTTAAAAGTACTCAGGTGGCATTGTAATCTTACATAGATAGGTAGATAGATAGATAGATAGATAGATAGATAGATAGATAGATAGAAAGAAAGAATAGGGAGTAAAAAAATAAACTCACAGATGGACAAAAGATAAAACAAGAAAAGAGCATCTAAAAAAAAATAGCATCTAAAAATCTTAGTGACCTTGGGTTTGGAAAGGAATGTAGGAGAACAGCAGGCTCAGTGAAACCTTTGGGAGTGGCTGAAAGTGTTGTGATGAGTGTATAAACATGTCAAATTCATCGAATTGTACACTTCAAATATATATACGTCATTATTTTAAATATAACTGTAAAGAACTTCACTTTTTTGTAGCAGTGTGCTGGACATTCAGACATTTCTCATATCATTGTGGGAATATAGTCAAAGACTTGTCGGAACCTTGTGGAGAAAGGAACACAGTTTTATTAACCCTTTACTAAAATCCAAAGGCAGAGATACAATGCAGGAATGTGCAGAAGCATATATTTGTGTGATTCTCCATCTTGTATAATTTAGGCTGGAAATTAGGCTGAATGGTCTTGTGAAATTCTTTTCCCATTCTGATTATAAAATGGGAGTTTTGGTTTATTTTAATTCAGAACTACATATATTCTTCAGAGGAGTGTCAAATTACAAAAGCATAACTTTAATATTCATTATAGCACGAGGGAAAACAAGTGGCACTAAAATCTGAAGAATGTTTGGATTTTGGCTTTTAAGGAATACATTTCTTACAGGGAAGGAGGAACTGATAGTTTTCTTTTTGGAGGAATTAAGTTGGTCAAAGGTGATTTGGAGAATAATACAGAGGAAGAAGATGATGTTCCATTGATTAGTGATACCAGTATTCCTAGTTTATATGTAAAGACAGCATTTAGCCATAGATAAAAATTCGATAAAAGGATTCCCAAGAAGGACCCCGTGCTACTATATCTCCACTGTCTATGATAAGAGACCACTGCTGAAGTCTGCATGCTCAGAATAAAACTGTCTTCTCCCCAGACCCATTGATGGGAATGAATAGTGGCTCTAGGACATTGGGCTTTTAACCAAATTCCTGGCTTTCCTTGCCTACCAGAATTCAAAATCTTTCTGCTACTTCTGGTATGTCAAGCACCACAGGAAGTCCTGGACTCCTAGGGCATATGTCATCTCAAACAATTTGATTTCTATCTCTGCATGCCCTTTCTAATACCATTTCTTATGCATTTTGAAGAACTCAAGGACTGTCCTTATTTGTCTCTATTCATTTCCTTGGTGATGCTGTCCTGTGGATTTAAATATAATCTCTGTGCTGATGTCTTCCAAATATTTACTTTCAGTTTGACTCTCACCCTTGATTTGTAGGCTCAACGATCATACTGCCCATGTAATATTTCTACTTATACGGTGTAAGCATCTCAGGGTTAACAAGTTCAGCTCTAGCCTCTTGAACTTCCTCAGACCAGGGTCTTCTTGTCTTTTTAAAGATTCTCTGAGCCCATGGAGTAGATGAGATGAGCAAGGGTCATCTTCCTGAGCTGAAAAACTTTATGAAAAAATTACCATTGAAATTAAATGGTGGCAGACATGTCCGAGAAATAGTGTGAGGATTTGATCCCTTCATGAATCTGGTGATAGATGCATGTGTAGAGATGGCAACAAGTGGGCAACAGAACAATATTGGAATGCTGGTAATATGAGGAAATAGTATCATCATGTTGGAAGCCTTGGAAGGAATTTAAATAATGACTGACTTCAGCAGAGAAATCCATGGTCTTCTCCAAAGGGCTGGTTTCACTGTGACTGAAAATTGGGTCATTACCTTTTCATATTAAATAAACTTCTGTAATAGTATAAACAAAAAAAACTTGGTCTTCTGCATATTTCCTTATGTAAATTAATGAAAATTCTATTATCCTTCCAGTTACATAGGCCCAGAATTTTAGAGTTGTCTTTGAATCTTCATTTTTCATTTGCTGAGGCATAGCCCACGCTATTAGGAGACTCTTGTGACTCTACCTTCCAGAAATATCCAAAATCCAACCACCACTCAGTCCTTGGACTGATCTAGGCTCTGACCTAGAGCTGTACAATAATCTTCTTGTCTTCTTATTGCCCTCCATTCCTCCATCAGTCTGTTCTCAATATGGCAGTCTACATAATCCTCTTAAAATTAAGTCATTGCATGTCATTCCTTTGCTCAAAACCCTCTAAAGATTTTTCATCTCAATGAGAATAAAAACAAGTCTTCTACACCATTTGTATTTCTTAGCCCATTTCCTCTCTGACCTCATTTCTTGCACTAATTCCTTTGCAGTCCCTCAGCTATCTCAAGGACAGCCATGCTCAGCTACATTAAAAACAATCCTTCATGTGCAAATCCAGGCATGGTACCATACTACCAGCTGTTCTGAATGCTCTAGACCTCTTCCTTAGGTAATGTTAGGGCTTTCCTCATTTTTTTTAAGCAAGGCCTTCCGTGAATACCTGGTTTATTTGTACCCAGGAGTTATTCCTAGTCCCTTTTTCATGCTTTACTTTTTATACCACTTACCATTTTATAATGGTTTATATATTTTACTTATATGTTTTGTTTATTGGTTTTGCCACTTCCCCCTACACTGATAAGATTATAGCTCTAAGGCCGGAGGATTCCCACGAGTTGGAGGCCAGCCTGGGCTACATAGTGAGTTAAAGGCCTGCTTGAACTATATGGCAAGATCCTGTTTCAAGAAACTAAAAAAAGAGGGCTGGGGATTTAGCTGAGCGCCTGCCTGGCAAGTGCGAGGTCCTGAGTTCGATTCCTGGTACTGGAAAAAAAACAAAAACCAAAAAAAGAAACAAACAAACAAAAAGAATAAAACTGTATATGGGCAAGAATTTATTAGTTCATTACTTAATAAACCAAGGACTAACATGGTGCTTGGCACACATTGGATGCTTAATAATCATTTTTAAAAAGAATCAGTATTAATAAGTGTTTTATTTTTAATGTAAAATTTAGAATTTGTTTTTAATTTTTAAAAATTTTTATTTTATTGGTACATTTTTAGAGACATATAGGGATACCATTCATCATATGGAATTTGTATTGTACATGTTACAGCTTGCTGCTGCCTTTTCTTCCCTTCCCCTACCCTTCCTTAAACTCCTCTTCCCCTTTGTTTCCATTTTTTTCTTTTAGTTCTTTCTTTCTTGTCTCTTCTTTCCAATCCCCCTCCCTTGTTCCCCTTCTCATTTGAACATTTTCCTCCCATTTCCCAATATCTGTTATACATTTTGGTCCTTATTTATACTTTCAGTTTCTCACACCAGAGAAACCATGTGATATTTACATATCTGTGTCTGTTTATTTCACTAAAGAATAAAGTCTCAAGGTCCATCCATTTACATAGAAATGTCTCAAGTTTATCCTTCTTTATGGCAAAGTAGTACTCCATTGTATTAAAAAACTACACAGATCTTTATTATCCATTCATTGGTTGATGGCATTTGGGCTGTTTCCAAGATTTAGCTATTCCAAACTGTGTTGCTGTAAACATGGGTATGCATATATTGTTATGGTATGATGCACTTAATTCATTTGGGAAGATACCAAGAAAAGGAATAGGTGAGTAAAATAAACTCTGTAGTCCTAGTATTTTGAGGAATCTCTACACTGATTTCCACAGTGGTTGCACCAGTCTACACTCCCAAGAGTGGAGAAGGGTTTATTTCCCCCCCCCCCCAGCCCTGTCAGCGTTTGTTATTGGTTGATTTCTTGATAATAGCCATTCTTTCTGGGTGAGATGTTTTGATTTGCATCTCTCAAATGACCAGTGATGTTGAACATTTTAAAAAATATAGTTATGGGCCATTTCTACTCTTCATCTGAGAAGTGTCTATTCACTTACGATGCCCATTTTTGGGTTGGGTCTAAATATGGGGGAATCTGATTTTTTTTTTTTTTTTTTTTAGTTCTTTATATATTCTTGATAGTAGTCTTTTGTCTGAGGAACAGCTGGCAAAATTTTTTTCTCACTCTGTGTGTTGTTTCTTCACTCTGTTGGTGGTTTCTCTTTCTGTGCAAAAGCTTTTTTTTTTTTTTGGTTTTTCTCCGGTATCGGGAACCGAACTCACGACCTTGCACTTGCCAGGCAGGCGCTTTTGCCGCTGAGCTAAATCCCGAGCCCCGCAAAAGCTTTTAATAAGCTAAGATCTTAGTTGTTCTTTGTGATAATTCCTGTGCAGTCAAGATTTTATTTGTAAAGTCTTTGCCTACACCAGTATCTTCAAGGGTTCTACCTATTCTTTTTTCCAGCAGATCTAGTGTTTCTGTTTTAATATTTAGATCTCATTTAATATTTAGATTTGATCCATTTTGATTTTAGTTTAGTACATGGTGAAATATATGGGCCTAGTTTTAATCTTCAGCATGTGGAAAGCCAGTTTTCCCAGTACCATTTATTAAAGAGGCTGTCATTCTCCCAGTGAAGGTGTTTGGCTCCTTTGTCAAGGATAAGGTGGCTGAGTATGACTGCAGTTGTTTATGCACCTTCTAATCTGTTCCACTGATCTTTGGGTCTGGTTTTTTGTTGTTTTTGTGTTTTGTTTTGTTTTGTTTGCCAGTACCACGCTCTTTTCATCACAGTAGCCTTGTAGTATAATTTCAGGTAAGGGATTGTGATGCCCCCGGCCTTGCGTTTGTTGCCAAGAATTGCTTTTGCTATTCTAGGTGTCCTCTGGTTACAAATGAATTTTAGGACTGTTTTCTCTAATTCTGTGAGCTATATCATTGGAATTTTGATTGAGATTGCATTAAATCTATATAACAATTTTGGAAGTATGGCTATTTTCACCATATAGGTTTTTCCTACCCAAGAGCAAGGGATATCTTTCAATTTTCTGATATCCTCTTCAATCTCCTTTTGCAGAGCACTGTAGTTTTCAATGTAGAGGTCTTTTGCTTCCTTAATTAGATTGATTCCTAGGTATTTTGTTTTTTTGGATGCTATTGTGAAAGGTGTTGTTTCCCTAATTTCTTTCACAGTAAGTTTGTTATTTGTGTACAGGAAGGCTGTTGATTTTTGAACGTTGATTTTGTATCCGGCTACACTCCTGAATTTGGTTATTAAGTCTAGAAGTCTTTTGGTGAAGTTCTTGGGGTCTTCTGTTCAGAATATCATATCATTCACAAATAATGATAATTTAACTTTCCTATCATTATTCCTTTTATTTGTTTCTCTTGTCTGATTGTTCTGGCTAAAGTTTCCAGAACTATACTGAATAACAGTGGTGACACTGGACATCCTTGTCTTGTTCCTAATTTTAGAAAGCTATCAGTTTTTGTCCACTTAATATGGTGTTAGCTGTTGGTTTGCCATAGATAGCTTTTTATCAGATTGAGATAAAAAGCATCTATTCCAGTTTTCTGTAGAGTTTTTATCATGAATTGGTGTTAGACTTTGTCAAATGCTTTTTCTGCATCTGTGAGATGCTCATATGGTTTTTATCCTTGGCTGTGTTAATACTGTGTATTACATGTATTGAGTTTCATACATTGAACCATCCCTGCATCCCTGGGATGAATCCTCCTTGGTCATGGTGTATTCTTGATGGCCTGCTGTACTCTGTTTGCCAATATCTTTTTGAGGATTTTACATCTAGGTACATTGAGGAGATTGGCTTGTAGTTCTCTTTTTTGATTGCACCCTACTCTGCTTTTGCTATCGGGGTAGTGCTTGATTCTAGGAATGAGTGTGGGAATATAACTTCCCTTTTAATTTCACTAAACAGTTTGAGAAGTAGTGGCATTTGGTGTACTCAAAATTTCTTGTATAATTCAGCTGTGAATCTGTCAGGGCCTAGGATTTTCTTTATTGGTAGGTTATTAATTACTTCTTCAATTTCATTGACTGATAATTGGTTTATTTAGAATTTTTATGTCTTCTTGATTCAGCTTTGGTGATTCACATGTATGTAGGAATCTGTCCATTCCTTCTGTGTTTTCCTTCTTATTAGGACACAGGTTTTTAAAGTAGGTATTGATGATCTTCTGGACTTCTGCAGTCTGATGATCAGTCTGGACTTCTGTGATTTCCCCCTTTTCATTCCGAATTGCATGGATGTGAGTCTTTGCTTTCCTTTTGTTGATAAGGTTGATAAGGGTTTGTCAATTTTAGTTAATGTTTCAAAGAGCCAACTCTTCATTTCATTGATTCTTTGTATTGTTTTCTTAGTCTCCATTTCATTAATTTCTACTCTGATCTTTATAATTTTCTCCCTTGCACAAGCTTTGAGCTTGACTTGCCCTTCTTTTTCTAGCAAATTGAGGTTCAATACTAAGTTATTTATTTGAGTTCACTCTGTTTTTCTGATTTATTTGAGTTCACTCTGTTTTTCTGATTCACTGCTGTAAATTTCCCTCATAAGACTGCTTTCATTGTGTCCCATGAGTTCTAGTATATTATATTGGCATTATTGTTCAATTATAAAAACTAATTTCTTTCTTAACTTCGTCTATGAGCCATTGGTTGTTCAGGAGAGTATTGTTTAATTTCCACATGTTTATGAAGTTCTTGTAGTTTCTTTTACCATTGATTTCCAGTTTTCTTGCGCTGTGTTCTGATAATGTGCACGGAATAAGTTCAGTTCCTTTGCATGTACTTAACCACGTTCTATGAGCCAGTATTTGGGGGTTAAAGAAGTCTTCATTTGGGAGTTGGTATTTTACTAAGCCATGATTTGTGGGCTGGTTTATTAGGTGCTTGGATTTGGGAAAAGAAATGGAAGGTTAAATAATGGCATATCCAAAGTCTTAGGCCTGGGAAATGATAGAGTCAAGAAGTAGTCTTGAGCCAGGTGTGCTGGTGCATGTGTGTTCAGGAGACCATGCTAAGGAGACTAAGGCAGAGTTATCTCGAGTTCAGGTTCAGTGTTGATTACTTAGTGTGTTCAAGGCCAGCCTGGACTAGATAATGAGAACCTCTTTCAAAACAAAAACAACAGTAAGAGAAGTAGTCCTGAATGTAAGCAGCATCTGAGGATATAGTTTGGGAGGTAAGACAGGAAAGCTGGTGTGAGACTCGAGGGTAAGAGGCTTGTGATTCTGTCTGGAGGACAGGTGGAAGAGATGTGCTGTATCAGAGCTGGGCTTGGCTAAGTAGGGAAACATTGTGTGGAACGAACCAGAACTGATGGA
This sequence comes from Chinchilla lanigera, assembly GCF_000276665.1. NCBI lineage: Eukaryota > Metazoa > Chordata > Mammalia > Rodentia > Chinchillidae > Chinchilla > Chinchilla lanigera. The sequence goes on along the minus strand of NW_004955464.1, from coordinate 6,832,642 downwards.
GACTATAAGAAAAACCAGGTTATTATATAGTTATATCCAGAAGAGATAATAATCACCCTTAAATTATGATTAAGATAAGGATACAAGAGATATTATAGAATTTGAATTGATACAGCAAAGAAATAGCACAACTAAGATAGTCAGGTATGTATATCATCATGTAACAAGTGTAAATTTATTTTAGGGTCAGTTAAGTCCTTTAAATATGTATCTGGGAAACTCTTCTAAATGAACATTATTTTAAGACAAAGAAAATATATTCATTTGTATCTAAAGAAATATAAAGTTTGTTTTTCTGATTGGGCTTGATACTGACTTTCAAGGAAATGATTTCCTTCAAGGCCATGTAATTTATTCAGATATCTGAATTAAAAATGTTTATTAGTCTGTTTAGTGTAGACATAGTTAAATCTAGGCTAATGAAGTGCAACAAGTGATGGATACAGTATTCTTTAAAATTGCTACACGGAATCGTCTCTGTTTCTTTCATATGATACAAATATAAATTTCAAATGAGAGGTTAAATTAGTCTCTCACTTGACTTTGCTAAGCAGAAATCTAGCTGAAGCATCCTGCTTGCAAAATAATTATGTAAAGGTAATGTTTGGAAAAATAGTGATTTAGATTAGTGAGGTTGATAAATGCCAGTCTCTGAATAGTATTCAGTTATTATTTGGATGTCTCTCTTGATAGAGCAGTAGATTAAAATATTTGCTTTGCAACAGTTACCATTAAACAAAACAAAGTGAGGAGCTGGTGATGAGTCAGTGTAAGCTCTATCAGAATTTAAACTATTTTTAATAGATGGAAAATCCAGTATTCAGATTCAAATGGAATTGCAAAGACCCCTGAATAGCCATTTAAGAATATTCTTAAACTGGGCGTGATGGTACACATATGGACTCCCATCTCCTTGGGAGGCTGAGGCAGGAAGATTACAAGTTTGAAGCCAACCTGGGCAATTTAGTGAGACCTGACTCAAAAAATAAAAAGGGTTAGAGTGTGGGTCAGTGGTAGAGTGCCCTTAGGTTCAATCCACAGTACCACCAAACAACAAGAACAAAAAATAGGAGGGTTAACATTTATTTATTTAGCTAGCTAGCAGTGCTAGAGATTGAGTCCAGTATTTCACACTTGCTAGACAAGTCCTCCAGTGAACTATTCTAACCTCCAATTTTATAGTTCTAACCTCCAATTTTAAAATTTAATACAGTGCTACAGTAATCAAAATTATGGTACTGGCATAGGGTAGAATTTAGAATCCAGAAATATATCCATACATTTAGAGCCTGTTGATTTCAACAAGGGTGCCGTGACCATTTAGTGGCAAAATGTTTCTTTAACAAGTACTGCTAGGACAACTGGATTTTCATATGTAAAAGAATGAAGTTCTACCCCTGCTACACACTGTGTATAAAAATTAACACAAAATGGATCAAAAAGCTAAATATAAAAGCTAAAACCATAAGGCTATTAGACGATAACATAGAGCTTAACTGTTCATGACTTTGGATTTGGCATTGCATTCTTACATGTGGTAAAAACATAAACAACAAAATAAACAGACGAAATTTAATAAAAATATATGAATCATAATACCAGTACAACATACCAGAATTATGGGATACAGTGCAACAATCCTCTGAGGCAAGTGTACAGCTGTGAATGCCCACATCAGAAAAACAGAGCAAGCTTAAATAAGTAACCTAATTAAAAAAATTTAGAAGTTTTGGCATGGTACTGGAACAAAAACAGATACATGGAGCAGAATTGAAAATACAGAAACTCAGAAACTTCCTCAGACACATTCACCTATTTGATCTTTGACAAAGGGGCCAAAAGAATATGTTGTTGAAAGGATGGCCTGTTCGACAAATGGTGCTGGGAAAACTGGTTATCTATGTGCAAACTGGACCCTTATCTCTCACCATATACTAAATTAAAAGCAAAATGGTCAGAAATCTAAACATTAATCAGAAACATTAAACCTACTAGAAGAAAAAATAGGTAAAACTTTAAGACATAGGTGCAGGAAAGGAATTTCTAAACAGAACCTCAGTTGTACAAGAAACAGTAGCAAGCATCAACAAATGAAATTATATCAGACTGAAAACCTTCTGGACAGCAAAAGAATCAGTAAAGTAAAGAGACAACCTACAGAAAGGGGAAAAAAGTTTTGCCAGCTACTCCTCAGCCAGAGGACTGATCTCTAGAGGATACAGAGAACTGAAAAAAATTAAACCAGTTTAAATTAAAGATTCAGTCAAGAAATGGGCAAGAGAAATGAACAGACAGTTCAGAGAGGAAGAAATACAAATGGTCAGCAATATATGAAAAAATGCTGAACACCTCTGGAAGCTAGAGAAATGCAAATTAAAACAATGCTAAGATTCCATCTTACTCAAGAAAAAGTGGCAGTCATTAAGAAATCAAGTAGTAACCAATGCGGGCACGGCTGTGGTGACAAAGGAACCCTCCTTCATTGTTTGGGAATGCAAACTAGTACAACCATTATGGAAATCATTATGGCGATTTCTCAAAGAATTGAAATTAGAAATTCCATATGACCCAGCAATCCTTCTGCTAGGTACCTGCCCCCAAAGCTTAAGACCTCATACTGTAGTGGTACATACATACCAATGTTTATAGCAGCACAACTCATAATAGCTAACTGCTGGAAGCAGCCTGTCTATCCATCAACAGATGATTGAATAAAGAAAATATGGTATCTGTATATAATGGAATACTACCCTGCTATAACAAATGACAGATTTGAACCATTTATAGGAAAATGGATGCACCTAAAAAATATAATGTTGAGTGAAATAAACCAGGCACGCAGGTTTAAATACCATATGGTATCTCACATTTGAGTAAGGCAAAGTACAAAAAATAAGGATGGATAGAAGGGGACAAGGAGATGGATCTTCTGCAGTGAGGAAGTGGTTCAAGAGAAAAAGCATGAGGGGTGAGGAGGAGGGGAAATAAGTAAAGATGTGCCATGGACAGGAACATAATAACCTCAATTAATATGAACATTATATACCATAACAATAGGTAAGATTAACAGTATCAACAAGAATGAAGGAAGGGATAGAGGAGTTGGAGGAGGGTGGGAGAGAGAGGGAGCGGGAAAGGGATTAACAAAAAGAAACAAGCTGTGGTAACCATACACGTAACCACTCCCCAGGATAATTGTAAGCGGCATGAACTCCAAACATCTACTAATAAGTTAAAAAAATTTTAAATGTAGAAGTTTTGTGCATCAAAGGGTGTTACCAACAAGGTGAAAAGACAACTGACAGAATGGGAGAAAATATTTGTAAATCATGTATCTAATATATGTAAATCATGTATCTAAGTCCAGAATATATAGGAAACTTGTATAATTCAGCAACAGAAAACAAAAAATTCTATTACCAGTGGGCAAAGAACTTCAATAGTCCTTGAGCAGAGGATCCATTTATCAATGCCTGGATTCTACACCCACAAAACTGAGCTAAGAAGTAAATTCATGTTCAAGTGACCCTTTGTAGTCATTTGTCATTCAGCAAAAAAAGAGGAATACACAACCACATTTCACTGGGTGTCAACAATAAGATACAGTCATGTATTTTACAATTTTAGTGATGAAGTTATGTAATTTTATGCATTTTGGTGTATAAACTTGTTCCAAATGAAAAAAAAATATATATATATATACAGTTGGTCCAAAAGCACAGGAAGAGATGCTCAACATCACTAGTCTTTACAGAACGCAAATCAAAAGCACCATACTTCTTCACAACCATCAAGATGAATGTTTTTTAAAAAGGAAGAATAACAGGTGTAAGCAAGGATGTAGAGAAAGGGAACCTGTGTGTATTGCTGGTGGAAATATAAACTATATATATATGTGTGTGTGTGTGTGTGTGTATATATATATATATATATATTTCAGTACTTGGTGTGTGTATGTTCTGTGTGTGTGTATATGTGTGTATTTCAGTACTTTGTGTTATATATATACTTCACTACTTTGTTACTGCTATAACAAATACATATATATTTGTTATAGCACTATTAACAATAGTTAAAAGGTTGAAATAGTTGCATACCATGCCTCATGCCTGTAATCCCAGCTACTTAGGTGGATTCTAGGCCAGCCGAGGAATTCAGTGAGACCGTGTCTGAAAAAAAGGATTGGAAAGAATGTAATTTAGTGTGAGACCCTAGCTTCAAGTCCCAATACCACATACACACACACACACACACACACACAAAGGAGGAGGGGGAGGGGAGATGAGTGGATAAACAAATTGTGGTATATACATACAATGGAATATTGTTCAACCACAAAAAGATACAAAGTTGAGCATGCTGATACACACCTGTAGTCTCAGCACTCTGGAAGACTGATGCAGCAAGATCACAAGTTCCAGGCCATACTGGACCACCTAGCAAGACCCTATCTTAAAATTTGAAACAAATATTTTTTAAGGCCAGGGATATACCTTAATGGTAGAGTATTTGCCTAATGTGAGTTCTTGAGTTCAATCCCTATATTGAAGGGGTGAACAAGAAATAAAATGAAATACTGGTGTGTTCTGAAATATGGATAAGCCTTTGAAACGTTATGCTGTGTGAAAAAAGCCAGACATAGTGATCATATATAGCATGGTTCCATTTAGATGAAATATTTCAAATAGATAAATGCATAGAAACAGAATGTGATTGGTGCTCAGTGAGAGGAAGGCAACGCTGTAGATTGTAGTATAGGGAAAAGAGAGAAATAAATCAGTTTCAGATTAAATATTCAAAGGATCGCCAGGCATGGTGGCGCGTACCTGTAATCCTAGCACTTGGGAGGCTGAGGCAGGAGGATCATTCCAAATTCAAGACCAGCCTAGGCTACAAAATGAGCTCTAGGCCAGCCTGAACTGCATAGCGATACCCTGTCTCCAAAGGATTAAAGCCATTTGAAAATATTATATCAGTAAGTTAGATGAGATGACATGAAGGGAACAGTGGGAAATAAAAACAAATAAATATCTTACCATTAACTTATTTCAGCCAGAGGCCAGAATTTAACCTCAGTATAATGTCAGTATATTGTTTAGGAGACATGAAAGAGGCCCATGCACTTTTTCAGGTTAGAATCATAAATCTTGTCATCTTAAATCTTAATAAGAACAAAACAAAATATTAGTGATTTCATTAAAGACCTCATATATAAGTTAGCAGAATTAAGGAACAGTATGCTTCATAGGTATGTAGAGAAAAGCCTCATACGTCAGATGTTGAAGAAGGCCAATCACTTAAATACGGCACATTGTTTCAGAGTTAAATTTCCAGGTATGTATCCTCAAAGAATCCAGTAAGTAGGAAAAACTGCAGTTAGCTAAAGTAATTTTAATTATTTAAGTGCAGCAAAAAAAGACATCAGATAAATGCAAAACATGTAGTGTGCAGGTTGTTGTACAAATCACCTATAAACTCTACAGTGAATTTTTGTATATGCTGATTTTTTAAACTAATGTTGATTATGATTTTTTACTTTGTTTCCGTAATTGGTTAGCCACTTTGTCAGGTTTTTTTTTTTCAGTTTAATAATTATTATTTTGTTACTTTTTTCGTTGAGGAGATGGGGTCAAACCATGTCAGACAGAAAAATGCCCATTCTTGGGAGAGTAAGATTAACCCTCTTCTTTGATCGCAGATGATGAAAGCCATGAACAAGTCCAATGAGCATGTCCTTGCAGGAGGTGCCTGCTTCAATGAAAAGGCAGACTCTCACCTGGTGTGTGTACAGAACGATGATGGAAACTATCAGACCCAGGCTATTAGTATTCACAATCAGCCCAGGAAAGGTAAGCATTTGAATTGGTTGAGATTTTGATAATGGAAGGTTATTCTCAAGTTAGAGTATTGGATAGCTCAGCTCTACACTACTTACTTTCTAGTTAGGTGACTACAAACAAATTATCTTTCTAAGCATATTCTCCAGGATTATGTTGACTCCCCAAGAAGCCATACTTAAGGTTATAAGTGAGACCTTTGTTGTAAGGGGTGTTTTAAATGTATTGTCTTGGGATATCGACAGCCTGCATTGGTATTTGAGGGTGAGACTGGGCCAATGATGATAAACCCTTTAGAGCTTTCGGTGATACAAACAGCCCACTGCAGCGTGTGCTGCTCACTACCTTTGGACTAGGCCCTTTAGTGATAATCCCTTTAGGACGATTTGAAGTTTGGTAAATGTTAAACAGGTTGACAGGGTTCCTATGGAAGACATCAAGCTTTAGTGCTACTTGGAATGTGGCCTTATCACTTAGATTGTTAGAAATGAAGAATCTACTAATCAGATATCTGCTAAATAGAGTTCTAGCAAGATCCCTGAGTACTTCAGATACACATTAGAGTTTGAGAAGCCTTGCTCAACATGACATTTCCCAAAGTGTTTCCTCAGATTCTGTGGTTTTAAAAAATGTTCACATAGGCCAGGTATGATGTCTGTAACCCACGTGTTACCGTCCACTCAGGAGGATGAGATAGGAGGATGGTGAGTTCAAGGACAGCCTGGACTATATATAGCAAGACCCTGTATCAAAAAAATTTTTTTGTCTCATGTAAATAAATAGATGGTGGGCATGGTAGCACACACCTGTAATTCCAGCACTTGGAAGGCTGAAGCAGGAGGATTGCTGTGAGTTTGAGGCCACCCTGGGCTACAAAGTGAGTTCAAGGCCAACCTGTACTGCATGGTGAGACCCTGTCTCAAAAAGAACCCCCCCCCCCAAAAAAAAAAAAAAAAGGCCAGGGATGTAGCTTACAGGTGCAGTGCCTGCCTGTCAAGTGCAAGGTCTTGAGTTTGATCCCTGGTACCCAAAAGATAGATAGATAGATAGATAGATAGATAGATAGATAAATAAAACAATCTTCCTTAATAAATTAAATCTCAGAAACTGTGCTAAACAAGTTTCTGTACCACTGGACTTTTCAAAACATTTAACAAGCTGTGAGTATTCTGATTTTATAAGAGGAGGATAGTATCTAGCTCTTTCCAAATTTATTTGGCCACAAATTTTTTTTCCCTCAGAGTAGCTCCCAAAACTGTATTTCTTTAGTCTGTTTTGTGAAACTCTTCTCTAGTGGGTATATTGTAAGTCACTATCTTCAGTGTGTTTTTAAAATCAGTTGTTCAGTAAAGGTATAAAAGGTATTTAACACATGTACATCCAAATACAATATCCAAAATAAAGTGATGGTAAGTTCACAATGCTCTCTATTCATGAGATCATATCTAGACTATTTGAATAAATTCTGGATATCATTAACGGGAGTATATTGATAAAACTAGATTGGGTCCAGAGGATGATTTAAGAACTGTGAGAAATAGCAACCAAAGGAAGACTTGAATAAAGACTTGTAAAAATGTCTAACATAGAAAGGAATACATTGGAAGAGGGTGAAAAATAGCTACATCTAATGTTTAAAGTTATTTGCTATGTGAAAATAAGATTCAACTTATTCTCTATTGCTACAAAAGGACAGAACTAAAGTTATAGGGAGCCAGATCTGGGCTCAGTTTGAGAGCGTGCTCTATAACTCTGAGATTGTCTGCAAGCAGACTGGGTTGCCTTGTGCTCTTGTGGGCTCCCCATCACTAGCAGCGTCTGGCCAAGGCTGGATGCCCACCTGGTGGAGAGGTTGTGGGGCCACGTTGCATTAGCCCAGTTCCGTTTAAAATGCAGGAAAATGACAGTACAGTGATGGTTTCATAAAGCTAAGTGTAACTGCACATCTTTTTTACGTAGAGATCATGATAGTAGGCATTTGTCTTTTAAATAGTCTTTTTGAGGCTTTGTAGGTCTGTAATATTTGTCACAACTACTCAGATCTAGTGTTGTAGTACAAAACTGCTTTAGACAATATATAAATGAATGGGCATAGTTGTGTCCCAGTAAAAGTTCATTTACAGAAATAGTCTGCAGCTGACCAGATCTCAGTTTGCTGAGCCCTAGACTTGACTATTAAGATCTCTTTGCTTCTGAGGTTCTTTGATTCTTCATTGGAGGAAGTGGAAGAGAAACTTCAAACTTCTTTTCCAAAGCTATCATAAACATGAGAATTCCTGGTTACTTGTGTATTGTAGTATACAGATTGTTTTTTTAAAAATTTTCTCTGTGATGTTTCTGTTTCCCAGTTACCAGATATTTCATTATTATTCCAAACCTCTCCATCTCAGGGTCTGTCTTCATGAACTTTTTCTGTTGTTTTTTTTAGTGACTGGTGCCAGTTTCTTTGTGTTTAGTGGCGCCCTGAAATCCTCTTCAGGATACCTTGCCAAGTCCAGTATTGTGGAAGGTAAAGAATGAATTGTTGGCTGCATGTGCATTAGTTCAGTCTTAATTATACAACTGAAAAGCCAGGAACACTGGGAGAAGCCTCACCCCTTTTACTGTTGATGTCCAACCCCTATTATTTATTCAATGGTGTCTCACTCTTCAGCAAATTAAAACTGCTATGAGAGTGTTTAGTTCTCCAAAAAGGGAGTCAGTTATAAACATTGTGGGACAGAGACATAAAAATTGAGACCTTTCATAGCTCTGGGATGAGGTACTGAGGGAGTGCATGTGAGATCAGATATATCATTGGATGCAGGTATATAAATGTGCAGTGAAATTCATCCATCTTACAGGAATACTATGGTCATCATTTGAGGTGCAGAATGAGATGTGCTTGCTGTAGGGTTGCTATAATTGGACATGATACATGGCTTAAAACAACTGTTTTATCATGTTGGTTGATTCCTTCTGTGAGACATACTGACAGGAGGGGCCTGGCATGGTCGCGCACGCCTGTAATCCCAGCACTAGAGACATATTGACAGGGCTGTGCAGGGATAGGCTAACGTGATGTTTTGGGGTGTCTCCGTTGGGATTACTTAACAATGGCAATATTTTGATGTCAGCAAGCTGGAGTTACCCAAAGGACTGCTCACACACGTGCTGGGTCCTGGCCTGGGTTACTTAAAAGCTAGGTGGAACACTGGAGTACTTCCTTCCGGACTCAGCGTGGTGGGCGCCTTGGGGTGGTTGTGCTCCATCCTTAGTGGCTCAGGCCTCCAAACACAGGTGTTACAGCAATGAGGTCGGTGCTGCCTTACCTTCTGTGACCCAGCCTTGAACGTCACAGTGTCACTTCCACCAGACTCTAGTGTTGGAAAAAGGGAGAGGAATTTGAATGCAGTTCCTTTTTTTTTTTTTGTACTGAGAATCAAACTCAGGACCTCGTGCTTGCCAGGCAGGCACTGTGCCACTGAGCTGTGTCCCTGGCTTTGACTGCACTGTTGGAGGGGATGTGTGGTGGCAGCATTCTAGAAGAGCACAGGGCTATCTTTGGAAAATAACCACACGCGACGATGTTTTCATTTCCACAGTAGCTCACTCCAAGGTCCTGTCTATAAGCAGGGCAGGATTCCACTGTATTAATTGAAATGAATAATCTTATATGTATAGATTTTGGCTTTCATCTTTTTTGGTAAATTTAATAAAACAGTGAGTAAAATATAGAGTACATCAGTATTTTACAACTACATTTCATAAATCTTTTTTTTTCTTGAGACATGGTCTTGCCAAGGTTGGCCTCAAACTTGCAGTCCTCCTGCCTCAGCCTGCTGACTGCTAGGGTTACATAGGTGTGTGCCACCACATCCAGCTTTAACAGTCTCTTAACAGCAATTTTGTTTCTTTTCATTTTTGGTTCTTTTGAGACAAAGTCTTATTATACATACTCACTGTGTAGCCCAGGCTGGCCCAGAACTCACAGCAATCCTCTTGCCTCAGTTTCCTGAGTGCTGGGAACTACAGGTATGTGCCACTATTCCCAACCATTCTTTTGCTTTATAGTCAAGACTTGTAAAGGCCAGGTGTGGTGGGCACACCTGTGATACCAGTACTTTGTGAGGCTGAAAGGGGAATATCACACGTTTGAAGCCAGCCTGGGTTACACAGCAACACCCTGCCTTAAAAAAGAATTTTTTGAAAAGGCTAGATGCCCATCGACAGACAGATGGGTAAAGAAAATGTGATATATATACACAGTGGAGCCATAAAAAAACATGAATTTGAGTCATTTTTAGGAAAATGGATGGATCTTAAGGCCACAGTGTTAAGTGAATTAAATCAGACACAGGTTAAATATCCATACATATAAATATAAATAAATTAAACAGTAAAATAAAAGGGCGATAGTAGGAAACAGAAAGGTAGACTTTTTGGAGTTGGGGAAGGGGAGCAGAGGAAACGGGGGAGAGGAGAAGAAGGGAAAGAAAGGAGGTCGAAAATGCTCAAGATACAATCTGTTTATGTACCGGTGCCTCCAAATGAATGTGATTGTTATGTGCCACAGACATATTTTATTGCTATAACTTACACAGAGCTAGGATGTGGCAGGATTGGGTTTAAAATCACTTCCTGGCACTTTGAATCCTACATTCTTTCCCAGTATGTGGCAGTTCTATTCTAACAGTTTTAAGCCCAAACGTTGGAGTACTTTTTATACTTTTCTCCTTATTAATATGTGTTTGTGATACACAATAACTTAAATATTTTTTAAAAGAAATTATTAGCTGGGCGTGGTGGCGCACGCCTATAATCCCAGCACTCAGGAGGCTAAGGCAGGAGGATTGTTGCGAGTTCGAGACCAGCCTGTGCTACAAAGTGAGTTCAAGGCCATGCTGAACTGCATAGTGAAACCCTGTCTCAAAAAAACAAAAAGAAAAAGAAAGTATTAAGTAGTTGGGCATGGTGACACACCCCTATAGTCCCAGACACGGGAAGCTGAGACTGAAGGATCACTTGAGCTTAGAAGTTTGAGGCCAGCTTGGGCAGCATAGGCAGACACTGTATCCAAAGACCAAACAAGCAAAAAAAAAAAAAAAAATTTAGGAGTTGAACAGTCTCATTTGGTCTGGAGTGACTAGTTAATACCTATGTAATCAAGTGTGGACTATTGTTGAAGTTGTGTCTTTATAAAGTAAAGAGCACACTTTAATGTTGGTAAAATGATAAATTGAATGGACACAGATCCTTATAAATGCAAAGCAGTATTTTTAAAGGCTATGTGTTTATGTCTATGGGTGGGAATTTCTTAGGTCTTGCATTTCATGGTGTGTTTAGTAAAACATGTGGCTGACTGCCTGTTTATAAAATCTTTATTGAGGCTCCTTAGAAATTATCTCAGCAGACAGAAATGTGTTATCAGCAAACCAGGATAAGTGTTCAGCAGTGACAACTTCACCCTCTATTTCAGTGTTTACCTTTGACTGAGGCAGACAGCTGCTGAAAAGCTACCATCTGCTGGCTGTGTTCCCCATATGGAACTCTGTTACAGCCTTGCCCTACTGGCTGTCAATAAATGGATTTATTTCTAAGCCTATTACTATTGTTTATTTGATGATTTAATGAACACACACTGGGCATTTCACTGTATGCCAGATGATCATAGTAAGGTGAGATAGGTAGGTAGGTAGGTAGATAGACAGATAAAAGAAGGAAAGAAAGAAAGAAAGAAACAAAACAAAACAAACATAATGATCAGAGCATTGTAAATGCAACAGGTGCAACTGAAACGAAATGCTCCATGAATCCAAAAGAGCAAAGTGACCATTTGTAAGTTTTTCCTTTGAACAATCTCAGGAGAAGCTTTTAGTGGTGTCTGAAATGAAATCAGCAGGCAAGTGTTTAAGCAGAACCCATCTTGGTGTTTGTTCTCATGACTTTTTCAAAAAGTAAAGAGATTCTGCTCAACAAAATCACCTTGTGTCTGTCAGCTTGGGAGAGCAGAACAAAATTTTGCATTTAATATTAGAGGGATTTGCTAGATACCAGGTGCTGTGTTTCGTCTGTCCCCTTCCCTGGCTTTGCACTGTTTCCATTTGTATTATCTTGATGCTGATTCTTAGATGGCGTCATGGTGCAGATCACCGCTGAGAACATGGATTCGTTGAGGCAGGCACTTCGAGAGATGAAGGACTTCACCATCACCTGTGGGAAGGCGGATGCAGAGGACCCCCAGGAACACATCCACATCCAGTGGGTGGATGATGACAAGAACATTAACAAGGGGTAAATGCAGCCAGCCTCATCCCTGTGGCACTTAGAGGATCGGCTCTGGGTCTTGTCTGCTGTCTACATTCATATTTTACAGTTTTATTGAAAGCCCACCTAAGAAAAAGGACTGTATAACATAGAATTCTAAGTTTCTGGTATCTTAGCTTAATTTCTGAAGGAGTTTCTGTATTTTTGAGGAAAGAATAAGGGGGATGATTAATGAAACAAAAACATTCCTTCAAAAGTTACTGAGATAATAGAAATACCTACTACCTATCCTGGTGTGGTGGTGCACACCTGTAATCCCAGCACTTGGGAGGCTGAGGTAGGAGGATCACTGCAATTTTGAAGCCACCCATGAACTACATGGCAAGACCCTATCTTAGAAAACAAAACAAAACAAAAAAGAAATGTCTAACCTTTTTTCTAATATTGTTTCATTTTATATAATAGATAGTTAAATAAGTACCAAAAGGCTAAATAACTTACCAGGTCCACAAAAGCAGGATACGGCAGGATTGGATTTAAAATCACCTCCTTGTGCTTCAGGTCCCATACTCACTCCCAGTGTACTGTATGGCAGTTCTGTTCTAAGGGCTGAAGTGCAAACTTTGGTGTCTTTTTTACACTCTTCTTTCTTTCATACCCCACACCCAGTCCAAGAGCAAATCCTGTTTTCTGCACTTCAAAATATATCCAGAATCATGCTACTACTCATCACCTCTGGGGCTACCATCGCAGTTTAAGCCACCCTCTCATTTGATCCAGATTATTGCATTAGGTTCTTAATTATTTTCTTGTTTCCAGTTTTAGCCTTCTCCTGCCTCCCAACCCAGTCTGTGTCCAGTTACAACAGCCAGAGTAATGTCACTGCTCAGACTTCCCAGTGGCCTCCAGTGTTATTCAGGGAAAAAACCAAAGTCATTTATGACCTGAAGGCCCTACACAACCTATGCATCCCTCTTTCCAGCCTGCTACCTCTCAGGAGCAACACTCATTTTAAAATACTTGGACACAACTATACTTCTTAGTTGACCTCTTCCCTATAAATCACTCCCTGTCCTCCTCCAAATCTTTTCCAAAATGTCACTTTCTCAGTAAGGCCTTTCCCGATCAACTCATCTATAGTTCAATGCTGTCATACACATTTCTCTGTCCTACTCGATATTTTCTACCCGCCATCCCTGCATTGTGTTTCTCAATAGCGTAACTCTCTGAATGTAAATATACATACATACATACACACACACACGTGTATACATACACATACAGAATGTATACACACTTTAGGAAAAGAAGAACTTGTATAAATATTTTAACACTAAATTTATTGAGACATCATGAGATTAATACAAGTTACTTTTGGCCTCTGCAATTACAAGAGGTGCTCAAAGTGGTGGCCATTAGCTTCCAGACATTTAGTAGTATAGCAAACTGCTGCTTGTGTAGCCTTCGTCATCAAGATTGTTGCACATGCATTTTTAACTTCTCTAAGGGACTGCAGTCTAGTGGGTTTTCTACAATATATGACATCCTCTAGGGTCCCCCATATGAGGATAACACCATCTGATGAAAAAACATCATTCTTTTCCTGAAGGTGTATTTGCTTTTTTGGTGGACTCTGTATATATATGTATGTTTGTAGGTATGTATGTTTGTTTTGGTTTTTGGTCTTTTTGGTTTTTTGTTTTTGCTTTGGAGACAGTCTTGCTATGTAGTTCAGGCTGGCCTTGAACTCATCATGTAGCCCAGGCTGCCTCAAACTCACTGTAATCATCCTGCCTCCGCCTCCTAAGTGCTAAGATTACAGGTGTGTACCACCATACGCAGCTCTGACAAAATATCTTCATTTATTTAACTACATTGCTCCTGGAATGTAAACTCCTTAAGGGCAGGGGTTTTCACCTGTTTTATTTATTGCTATATCACCAGCACCTAAAACACTATTTGGCATCTAGTAGGTATTTAAATAAATTGATTAAATAAATATACCATACTTCATTATATTAACCATTCTTACATTCCATCCATTCACTTATCCATCCTCCCATCCATCCATTCAGGCTATGTCAGAGTTCTAGCAATACAAAACTGCTTGCTTTGGCAGCACATACACAAAAATTAGAAATACAAAATTGAATTCCAGGGACTAGGGATGTAGTTAGGTGATAAAGTGTATGCATAGCATGTGTGAGGCCCTGGGTTCAATCCCCAGCACTAAACAACAAAAGGTAAAAGTGAATTCCATGTCCCTGCCAACAAGTGGTTCAGTCTAGTTTTGGAGTTACAAATAAATGAGTGTGTCATTGTATGCAAGATGCTGACAGAAAACTACTATAAAGGATATAAAGATCTTACAAAGAAAAAAAAAAAAAAAAAAAACAGGAAACCTGGTGGATGTGGTAGGACAGTATTCAAGAAAGACTAAGCAGAGAAACAGCTGGTGCGTTAGCTGAACCTGACAGAATGAGTAGGTCTTGCTACAAGGCTGTGACAGAAGAGCTCTTGCATGTTGAGAGAATCTTAAGAGTAAAGAAACATAGAGGGCATTTAGAACATAGCATGCAGGCTTTTTTCATTGAAAATTTTTTTAAATGAAGCAGTTTTGTTTTCCTTTCTTCCTTCCTATCAAACCCAAGGCCAAAGCATACACTCTACCACTGAGCTATTCCCTCCCTCCCCG
>NW_004955464.1:6805393-6817764 GCF_000276665.1 Chinchilla lanigera | reverse complement strand
TAGTTGCTGATATTATAGGTAACCTTTTATCTTCCTGTTCTTCATTGGAAAATTCATTTTCAAAATCACCTTGTGTTTAACTCTCTCAGAGTTGAAACTAATGTAATTAATAGGACCAAAAAGTGCTTAATTGAAAATCTAGTGCTAAAAGGTGTCAGTAACTAACAACAGCAGACTGCCTCTCCCTACAGCAGCTACCTGTAGCAGCTGCTTAGAAAGCAGGATAAAAAGTAGCCAGGGAACATGCTGGCACTCAGGAGTTCTCTTTGTAATGCATAAACACAGTATTTCCAGCTTGTCCTTGAATGTCTGTTTTGTCTCAAGGTATGCTAGTCGACTGAGGATGCCTTTGTGTGTGGGGTGGGGCGGGGCAGGGGGTTGAAAATGGGCCAAGATCATGCTAAGCATATGTTCTGCACTGAGCTCCACCCCAGCCCCTGGGATGCCTTTTTTTGTTTGTTTGTTTTACATTGTTGCCTGATGAATTAGAACTTTACCTTATGTTGGTCTAGTAATTTTGAGTGAATGAAGTGAATGCCTGGTGTTTAATTTGACTTTTAATATACAGAGAATCGAGACCAAACAGGTTTGAAAGTCGTTAGGAAGAGCCTAGAACCTTTGTGTCAATCATTTGGAATCCTTACCACATCCTTACTTTACTTGGAACCTAGGAGCGATAACATAGCACTGAAGGGAATTTGTTTGATAAATACATAGGTACTGGTTTAGCAGTTTACACCAGCACTGTTGTAGTTAACACACTTGGTCAAATAATTCTTAATAAATAAACATTCATTGAACTCCTAAGTTCCAAACTTTGGGTCAGTCATGGATATACATCACACAGAAGTGATCGTACCATGCTCCCTGTCATTTGGAAGGCAGATTGCAAACATAAAATGAGTGTTACATGGTGAGTGTTAGAGAGGCGGGAGCAGAATGGAGAAGACTGGGTGAGTGGCCATGCACTCACAGAAGGAAGGAATTCTGGACGAGCAGGTTTGATTAAATTTGTTTGCTTTAGGAGAGCCAGCTCCTGAGCCCAGCCTGCTGACACATGCCTGTAATCTGAGGCTGAGGCAGGAGGATCAGGAGGCCAGGTAGGGCTACAGGGCCAGTTTGGAGCACATGGCAAGACCCCTCCTTAAAAAAAATGCCAGCTCCTGGACAAACTTTTTTTTTTTTTTTTTTTTTGGTCTTTTTGAGACAGGGTCTCACTATGCAGTTCAGGATGGCCTTGAACTCACAATGTTCCTCCTGCCTCAGCCTCCAGACTGCTGGGATTACAGGCATGCACCACCATGCCCGGCACAACATCTCTTTTTCTGTATGTGTGTTCTCTGTCATGTTAGCGCATAGACCCTTCCCATTAGACTTCTGTTACTTGGTTTTTGTACAGTGACTTCTTGCTATGATGAGGTGCAGTCAGTGAGGCACCTGGTGTAATTCATAGGAAGGCTTGAGAAGACCTGTCATTTCCTTTCTGTTTCAGTATCATAAGTCCTATAGATGGGAAGTCCATGGAGTCTATAACAAACGTGAAGATATTCCATGGCTCCGAGTATAAAGCAAATGGAAAAGTCATCAGATGGACAGAGGTAAGGAAATGAAACCTGAATTCTTTGGCCTGCTTTGATCACAACTCTTTGCTAGGTTGAGAGCCACATTCTGGAATATTAAAAATACATATATATATATATCTATATCTGAGGGAAAAAAGTCTCCTCGCTGACCTACTATACTCTAATTCACTCTGGTCTATCTCAGATCACTGGGAAGAGGTGACACCAAGTGCAGCCCTGCTGTAAGCTGTTGTGTCCTCTTTCCTGTGAACTAGCTTTTAGGGACTGGCTTGCACTAGGATTGAAAAGAGGTACGTCTCTTGAGTGCATGTCTTCAGTGTGTTCTTCAAACAAAAAACTTTTTTTATTTTGAGACAAGGTCTTGCTAAGTTGTCCAGGCTAGGCTCAAACTTGTGGTCAGTCATGCGGCACTCACAGTTAAATCTCCCAATAACATGGTCTTTATGTCACAATAAGAAAATTAAAGCTTAGGGGCTGAAGATTTAGCTCAGTGGCACAGCGCCTGCCTGGCAATTGCAGGGTTGTGAGTTTGATTCCCGGTACTGGAGAAAAACAAAAAAAAGAAGTTAAAGCTTATAAATTATGCTGTGTGCATGTACCAATCTGCCACAGTGAAACCCATTAATTTATACAACTGATAAAATAAAGGTTTTTTTTAAAAAATAATAAAGTTCAGAAACTAAATAACTTGGCAAAAATTACACAGCAAATACAGATCTGGCCAACTCCCACACTCTTTTCCACTAAATTAAGTTGCTCCTTAACATGGAGGCTATGTTAGGGGCCACACTGGGGCTGAGGGGATATAGGAGAAGTGTCACTCTGAACCTTCTAGGTGTCAAGCGCACCAAGTTCATGTCCCCTGAGATCGGAGAAGGAATTCCAAAGGACAAGGAGGTGAAGAATAGGAAAGGTTTATTAGGGGATAGGGATAGCTCCTGAGAGACCGGAGGGGTCCTGGAAGTAGGGTGCCACCAAGGCTATTCCTCTAAGAATGTTTTATAGAGCAAAGTCATGAGGTGGGTACAAAATCAAGAGCTGGGTAAAATGTGGGTCAAACTATATTCACCCAATAAGATTACAAGTATATCTGCTTAGCTTATATTGATCCTGTAGTAAAGTGGGTCATGTAGCAAGGGGACATAAGAACAAAGGCATTTTGGGGAAAGGATGGGTCTAGATGCTCTGGTCACCCACTTGGATGACTGATGTCTATCTGGACTTTACTGGACCAGGCGATACCAATTATATATAATTGTAAGTTACTGCTTATTCCTTAGGGAAGCATGTAGGCCTGGTCTTTGCATCTTTATCTTGAGGGCTGGCCTTCGACAGTTGCGCCTCCAGCTACAATTCTGATGTCTTTATTTTTCTGCTGACTTCCTTGAGTGCTCAGTCCCTCTCTGAGTGTATATTAATTTCTATGCCACCTCGTGTGTGTACAACTCACACATACCAGGAAATTTCTTCTCAAAGAGTAAATAGGTACACCTAGATGTCTTAAGTCCTTCCGAACCTCATACTTAGCTGTGAAAGAGGGCCAGGGATATAGCTCAGTGGTGCCAGGGCCTGCTTGGCAAGTGCGAGGTCCTGAGTCCGATTGCCGGTACCAAAAAAAAAAAAAACCAAGCTGTAAAATAGATTGCACTGGAAAATCTGTAGAGTTCCTTTCAGCTTTAAGTCTTAGCTTTCCTTTCTAATTCTGTGACTTCTGGCTGTCCCACTTCACTCATCAGGAAGCAGGGGACAGAAAGGTTTAAGGGTCTTGAGGTCCGTGCGGCTCTTCCTGACAGCATGGGGGCCCGAGTCTGGGCTAGGTTGTTTCAGGGAATTCGTCATTCATTCCCTACTCTGTGTTCACACACAGCTGATTTTAGTTATTTACTTCGTCATGATCAGCCCTGTGATGCATTTTGAGCAGTGCAGTCTGGAACATGTAAAACTTCATGTCATATAATCTTGCTTGGCCTCCGTTCCCTCCCTGTGCTCTGCAGTCACTCGGTGGGGTAGGCGGGCTGCCCTTCCTGCCGTGCAGGTGAGAACACAGCCTTTACTAATGCTGCTCCTTGGCAGAGCGGGCCCTGCGTGCTCTCCTGCCTCCTCCTCCGAGGCTCTGCCCAAAGCCTCCAGGCACGGCCACAGAGGTGCCCCTTTGGTTAATATTCTTGGTATAAGCCCCTTATTAAGCAGGACGCTGGGCTTTGGTGTATATTTCTTTATTTTTTATATTTTGACTTTATATTGTTACTCTTTATAATATAGAGGATGGATGCTTTCCATTTTTTACAGAGGCAAATTAGATATTAGAAAGCCTTTGAAGTCAGGTGTGGGGGTGCATGCCTGTAATGCCAGCACTTGGGGCTGAAGCAGGAGGATTGCTGCTAGTTCGAATTCAGTCTTTATTACAAAGTTGAGACCCTGTCTCAAGGGAAAAAAAGAAGAGGGTAAAGAGGAGAAGAGGAGAAATGGTGGGGGGAAGAAAAGCAAAAACTAGTAGCACTAGTTTTTTGAAAGCCTCGTGTGAGAGCTTATATACCTGTAATCTCACCTACCTGGGAGACTGAGACAGAAGGATCACCTGAATCAAGAGTTCGAGGGCAGCCTGGGCAACATGGTGAGACCCTGTATCAGACGCGCACACACACACACACAAAACAACAAAAACAAGTGCTTTGACTAGTTTCCTCTGCGTGGTGAGGGCTCAGGGCTCAGCTCCAGGTTTGCTGTGCTTCTGCCCACGCACGCACAGACACAGCTCTCGCCTGCACAATGCCAGGGCCACGTGGTGGGCAAAGCTCGGCAGCAAAAGGCAGAAGACTTGGATTGTGGGCCTGCCTGTCTCTGAGTACTTCTGTGTACTTGAGTGAGCCTCTCCGCTTTCATGAATACTCTGTAAAACAAAGGGGCTGGGTCATCCTCTGTCAGGGCTATTCTGGTCGTTGTGCTTTGTTGTCTTTTGTTTTTTCTTGTGGTACTAAGGATTGAAACCAGGACCTTCACTATGAGCCATATTTTCTGTTTTTTTTTTTTTATTATTTTGAGACAAGGTCTTGCTAAGTTGTCCAGGCTAGGCTCAAACTTGTGGTCCTCCTGCCCCAGCCTCCTCGAATCCTAGGAGTACAGGTGTGGGCTACCACCCCCAGCTTAGGGTGGAGCATGTAGACTCTCAGATCATTTCTTAAGAAAATTGTCTACACATACATATTACCTTTTAGATGTGTCAGTGCAAAAACATAGGCATCTCAGCTTCTGAGGAGAATGTGCCCTTAGATCCTGCTGCATGGAGGCTTGCGGGAAGATAGCACTGCCGCCCTCAGTGTCGGCACAGGCCCGAGAGCAGGGACTGTTTCCATAAAGCCTCACTTTTCATAGCCCCAGGACTTTATAGCGTATGCACTTCATGGTGTCTTGCGCATCTTGGAGAATCAGGGTGCTTCCGTACAGTGAGCCAGCCTGCTTGTGTCTTCCAAAATCTGGCCCAAGCGTAAGTTCTCTCTTGTTTGGGGAACAGGTGTTTTTCCTGGAAAACGATGACCAGCATAACTGCCTGAGTGACCCTGCAGACCACAGCAGGCTGACCGAGCATGTTGCCAAGGCCTTTTGCCTTGCTCTCTGTCCCCACCTGAAGCTTCTAAAGGAAGATGGAATGACAAAACTGGGATTGCGTGTGACACTTGACTCAGATCAGGTAAGGAAGGTCTTGGGCTGCTTTTGAAGCTGTCCTTGGGCGATGTCTATAGGCTGTGTGAGTTTTTCTGAACTGACCCAGTTTAGCTCCGTAGACCTGGTCTGAGCAGATGGAGTATTCTGATTCTCCCGCTTGTAGTACTAATTCACCTGAACTTGCCACTCGGTCAGGCGCTCTCAGAGCCATCAGGACAGTGGCCTCTCCCTGCCTGCATTCCAGGGAGTTGCCTTTCTTCTTGCTGTGGGCCGAGGAGGTCATGTGAGGACCTAATGCCACCCTGTGACTGGCATCTATCTGCACTACCCTCTAACACTCCCTTAGAGGGCAGGTCCCACGGTATCACTAATCCTTTTTTTTTTTTTTTTTTTTGGTTTGTTTTTGTTTTGGAGATAGTCTTGCTGGCCTTTAACTCACTAGTTAGCTCAGACTGGCCTTAAATGCTCAGCAGTCCTCCTGCCTCAGCCTCTCAAGTGCTTGAATTACAGGTGTGCCACCATGCCAGGCTCCAGTCTTCTTAACCCTACTGGAGCAGGCTTCTGATAACTGGACTTTGCAGCTGTCCATACCTTAGTGAGATGGTTCTGACAGCACTTACATGCTAGTTCAAGGCTAAGAATTGAACCGTTTCTCTAATATGTAATTGTTCTATCAGTTCAGATCTCCTATTGTCAGGTTTCCCTCCCTGTCTTCCTTAACGTTTTTCTATGCTCTTCATAGTAACAACCCGGTCTTCGTTTTCCAAGCCCAGTTACTTTCCCGGTTTCTCCCCTGTGGCGAAGCCCTCTTAATCTCCTTGCATTTCTTTTGGATGCTGGCTGCCTTCCGCAGGTCCTCTGGGTCCTGCTTTGATGCTTACAGTTGCCGGATGTCTCTCTTCAGCCCTTCAGCTCTGAGCCATTAGACAGCGAGGGTGGGCTCTCAGCCTGCCTCTGCCTTCCACCTCTCAGCTCTTCCCAAAGTGCTGCTCGCGGCCCGAGTGCTTACGGCCGACACTGGTTCCCAAGTGCAGAACTGTGCTCTATCCGAAGTGCAAGGTTATGTGTCTGGCTCCATTTTCTGACTAGTCATCCATCAACAGGTATTTCTTTTCCACTGGAGACCCTGCCCCGTGCTTTAGGAAGCATATTGGGGGAACTGCTAATGAAGCAGCATGGTCCTGTCTCAAAAGGTACTAATAATGTCGCTGGAGAGAAAACTCTCAAATAACAAGCAGAGAACAAGTACTTTTCTGTGAAATGTATAGTTTCTGGAGGTCAGGGGCCCTGTTATCTTTGCATCCCTGTGTTTGCAGGTGCTCAGAAAATGGCGCACGGGTAACTGGATGGGCTGAAGAACAAATGCTGTGTTAGGAAGTCGTACATTGTCTACTCCTCATTTCAGTTTTAACAACCAAAGGTTACAGCATTATTTCTGACTCTCTGTACCTCCCTTTCCAACAAAACCAAGACCTTAACAGGCTAAGTGGCTAGCCCAAGCTCTTCTGGCTCTCAAGGGTCCAGGATGAGTAAATGACAGGATGCGGCATGACAGTTCGGGGAAGGAAAGGGATGTGTATCCCCTGTTGGGCATCTAGCCGGGAGCAGCAGGAACACTGCCTTTTGCGTCCAGTCTCCTTGGCGCTCAGCCCTCCGGAGCGGTCTTGTCTGCCTAGGAAGTAACCTGCCGTCCCCTTCTCTCTGTGGTGCAGGTTGGCTATCAAGCGGGGAGCAATGGCCAGCCCCTCCCCGCCCAGTACATGAACGATCTGGACAGCGCCTTGGTGCCGGTGATCCACGGAGGGGCCTGCCAGCTCAGCGAGGGCCCCGTCGTCATGGAGCTCATCTTTTATATTCTGGAGAACATCGCATAGACAGAGAAGACTTCGTGTTTTTCTGTTCTGACCTGTTGCAACAGCAGTCATACCCAAATCATTTGCACTTTAAAACTGGAAGATTAAGCTTTTGTTAACACTATTAATGGGGGGAGGGTGGAATAGGGCGGGAATGGGGACCTGGGGAACGAGGGTGGGTAAGGGTGGTTGGGGGAACAGATGTTCCATACTTCTGTGTCTTCTATGCATCGTCCACCAAGAAGACCTGGACAGCTTCTGTTACTGCACAGTAGTTATGCTATCTTTGCAGCTAATCCCCTTCTCTTACTGTCTAGACAAGAATTCTGCTCCACTCTTTTCAGATTAGTCATGGTCATGTGCTCAGAAATGCTCAGATGGGTACAACCTTCACCAAGGGTGGGGTGGGAGGGCGAAGGGAAAATAAACCGTGAAACATCAGTTTTGCACTCTCTGTACAGAATCGGTGTAAAGAGGACAACTCCACACAGATCTCGTCCCAGTTGTATCACAGCTGTTTACCAAGTAGAAGTCACACTTAGATTATTTGTTTTTACAGATTTCTCGTTGAAGTGAATCAAAGACCAAAGGGAGCCGTGTAGTCACGAAGAGCTCCACGTGGTCGTGGAGGAGCTCAGTGTAAGCGAGGCACGTGGGCAGCAGAGCTGTGCAGGACCACGTGAGACCTGCCCAGGGGAGTGGCGGATATTAAACTGGGCCTTTCTGTGAAAGCTGACAAAAGATACCCAAGACATTTTTAGTTGCTATATACTAGAAGTATTTTTTTACACAGTTTATTGGGAAAGCGTTTTGACCTCCAAGAAAGCTGCATGTACAAAAAACCCCACTCTGTACCCTTCACCCAGATTCGCTTGATTGTTCACATACTAACATTTTGCCCCATATGTTTCTCTGAATCCCTACCAAAAAACTGAAGCATTTAAGTTGCATGCATCACACTCCTTTACCTCTGAATACGTTGATGCTTATTTCCTGTCTATATGGACAGCCTTACATAACTGCAGATCAGTTAATCAACTTTAGCAAAGTTCACACTGATACCGTATTTTAACCTGGTATCTGTCATGTCTTGTGTAGCATTCCCCCACCCGCAAGAAACCTTCTAGCCTAGGAGCAGACATAGCCTGTAGCTGTTACGACTTGCTTTTACCTTTTGTCATTGGTATCTTCTGTGACTACAGGCCTCTCCATCTTGTTTTGTAATAGAAAAATACCTCATTTTGAGTTTGATGTTTAGAGTCACTTTATGTATTCTTGACCAGAATCATTTGCTATCCATCTGCCTCTCATTGAGGTGGTAATTCTGACAACCTGATCAAGGTGTTGACTAATTTCTCTACTATACCCCCGCAAATAATAACCAACATATGTGAAAGACATTGTCAGACCAGGCAGATATCTTGTTCATCAAAATATTCCCTTAGATTTAGCATACAGTTTCATACCTGTTCTGATATTATACAACACTTGGAAAATAATTTTCCAGTTCTAGAATTCCATCCACATGTACCAGCTGAACTTAGTAATCTGTACATAGAAGCCCTTTCTTCGTCCCTATTTTATCCATTCATTTAATTTTTATTATGGTCTTATGAATTTTTCTTCAGTGATTCTAATTTATTATTTTGGTGCTTAGGTCTTAGCTTTGACCAAATGGAGCACCTTCAGGCTAGCTCCTACATCCTTACGACATAATTAATTTTTAACACTTTGTTTACTAGCTTAAAAAGATGCTTCAGACGAAACTTACTCTTATTTTCATCTCCCTGAAATCAGCCATTTCTTCAAGGAGCTTTGGTTTCTTTTAAAGGGAATGGGACCAGAAACCAAGGTCTGGCTTACCCAGGATATACTCTGATAATTTTCTCTTCAGAACTTGTTTTGAAACTAGGTGTGGTAATGAATGCTTGTCATCCCAACTTGGGAAGCAGAGGCAAGACAACTGTTAATTTCCAGGCCAGCTCAGGCAACTTAGTGAGGCTGTATCTCAAAACCTAAGAAGGGCTGTGGATGAAGCTCGGTGGTGGAGGTTGCCTAGGCTCTATCCCTGGTTCCGCAAGGAAGAAAATTTATTCTGGACACACACCAAATGGATTCAACAGCCCAAAGTTTGAAGAACAGGGAGAGACTGCGCCCCACTGGCTGGAGCAGGGCCTAGCACTTGGCAGTAACTGGCTGTAGAGCTTGAGTTCAGGGCAGTAGCTGTTTCCCAGACAGATACCCAAAGGCCCGGCCTGGAAAACTTTGCTGGGTTCATCCCTAATTGGGGTGAGGGTTGTATTTACAGCTACTTCTCCAAAGGCGTTGGTATTAGAAGCTACCAAGAACCGTAACTGGACCCTTCATATAGACTCAGAGATACTAGGGCTTCTAAGCTTCCCCTGCACCCGTACAGCACTAATACGGACTGAGCCCTAGGACCGTGTGTGCCCACAAGCCGGAGAACGGGGCCAGGTGTATTTGGTGTTAATACCAGCTTAGGTCTAAATACACCTCAGAAGTTTGGCACTTCTACAGCGGCTGGTCCTGCTTTCCTGTAGTTTGTCTTCCACCTCTACTAAATCCATCTTCCCTGCTGTACATTATTTCTTCTGGATCAGTGCAGGCTTTTTAATTCTCCCACTAGTCAGGGTGAGAAGTCCTTTATTTGTAGTAAAATCACCTTATGGGGTTGGGTATAAAACCAAGACTACTTTGTTTTCTTCTATGTTTATCTTTGGCTTTATACAATGTGTACAGTAAGAATTATATTAAGCAAAATCCTGAGCATCGTATTTCTGAGAAGGCAAACTTTCCTAGATTGTAAACAGTGAGCTACAGCATCCTTAGCTGAAGAGAAACAGAATTGTCATTCTAGTAATGTCTTACATTTTTGAAATTACTGAATGCTTGCCAAGTACCAGGCACTGTTTCTCCATCTGTCCTCAGCAGCACTTCCGAGCACCTACTGCATTCCCGAGCGGGAGCGTAACTTCCCGTCTCCTGTCTTTTCCCATGCACAATGGGTCCTGCTGGTGGGCCCCAAATGTCCAGTTCAGTTTACCTCTGTGATCATCTGGGAAACAGTTTAAACATTTAACACATTTCAGGCATTTGTTTCTAGAACTGATAGTGGTTCTACTTTAATGCTAAAATAGTAATTTAAATAGTGGTCATGAGATTTGTAGGGGTGGTTTACATGGACGGAAGGACTAAGGGGCAGAGCAGGAAAAATGATGCCCATCCTCAAGCCCGGGCAGCTGAGGCCGGAAAAGGGAAAGCTGCTTCGGTGATGGAGCTGGACCGGGTGTAGACTCTCTGGGGTGCCAGTCCCGGCCTCACTGTTCTGACCTGAGAAGGGCTGACCTTACTTAAAGGGCAAGGCCTTTTAGGAGATGCCTCAAATACTGGGAAAACAAGCTCTCAAAATTTGGAAGCAACCATGCAACAGTGCTACAAAAAAGGAAAAATATTAATGTCATAATGAATGTGCCCCTTAATTACAAGCAAGATTTCTAAGATCAATTTCATCCATATTCTATTCACTAATTCACAAGAAAGCGTGCCCTGTGTCAGATCGAAGAATTTAAAGTCTGAAAATGATCCAGGTAGTGCCTGGTTCCCAAGTGCACATGAATGATACGTCTCCAATGTCTGGTCACAGTATTGGGATGAAGCTTAGGACAGCAGGAGCCTGGGTAGCCCCTCCCACTCCCCATGCAAGCCTTTGCGACAACAAAGGCCTTTTAAGAACCACAGTTTCCAAGTCCAGTGGATGGCTTTGTCTTGCCTCGGTCAGCCCTGAGGTTTGGTTTTTCTAAAGAGCAAAGAGCAGTGAAGCCCACTGAAACTGAGTGTGTTACAAAGGAGAATCTTTGGAGCCATAAAAAGTGCCCTGTTGAAATGGGGTATTTCCAGCAGAGGCCTGAACTGGGCTTGTCAGAACCTTTGCAGATAAACCCGCTGCCCTCATTAGTAAGTGCTGGCTTGGACACAAACCGTGAGGGGAAAACTAGGCTGGGTTGCCTTGGCTCCTGATGACCCTCTTGATTCTAGATCATGGCTTGTTTGACAGATATGTGTGATTTCAAATAAATGTTAAATCTCAACTCTGGAAGTTCTGGTAGCTCACTCTGACAGGTAAGACCAACCAGTGGGCTCTTGGGAAAAGTCACTGGTCTGTAATCCTGCTGTTGCCACTAAAAGCTCTGCTCTTTAGGGGTAGGGAAGCATGGCCCAACCCTGTTACCCCCAAGGAAGATATAAAAGCTCAAGCCCTGAGCTGTGCTTATGCAATACTATAGTGATCAGTAAGCTGAATGTATCTGCTTCACTTACAGCCTTTTACAAATAATCTTGAAAAATGTTTTTGTTAAATCTAATGCTTCAAAAGGGGTGTTTATTTCTAAGAACTGTAGACTATTAAGAGTTTTGAATATTAAACCTGTTACAATTACAAGTCCCTTCATCATTTCTATCCCTTTAGAAAAAGCCAAAGGAGAATTTCTTGGAAAGAACTAAAGTATGTCCTGAGCAACGAGCTGGCTCAAAAGAGGAAGCTACAGCAGCAGTGGACAACTGTTACCGCTACTCTGACTTTTAAACAGTGCCAG
The DNA here is from genome assembly GCF_000276665.1 of Chinchilla lanigera. Taxonomy (NCBI): domain Eukaryota; kingdom Metazoa; phylum Chordata; class Mammalia; order Rodentia; family Chinchillidae; genus Chinchilla; species Chinchilla lanigera. Next base: position 6,806,052 of record NW_004955464.1, on the reverse strand, counting down.
GGAGACTGCTGGCTTACAATGTGTGTAGAATGCAGAATCCCTGCAATGAATCAGACCTAGTTTCTTAAATAAATAAAAGTTGGCTACATAAAATTTTATATATATATTTATATATATATATATATATATATATATATATATTACCATTCTTAAACAATTCAAACTCAAAAACTACAAACATAAAAGGGTCTTTTACATTTATACAGAGTCGTAGAAATCACAATTTGGGAAGCATGGGCACAGATAGCTCTGAATTAATGTTCCAAGAAGGCCGGAAAAATAAAAGCTTATATGTTGAGAAAGAATATAACCAACAGAAGATATAGAAAATCTGTAACCAAAATGCAGATGTTCATAAAACAAGACTTGGATAATATGTTCATGTATATCTTGACCCTCTGGCACAATGCAGTGGTCTAATCATTTCTGGGTCATTCCTGATGCCTAAAGTAAAAGGATGAAGGTGGCCAATTCCACATTCCAGGCAGCAGCTGTAATCATTCTTAAAATTTCTGCTTCCACAATGGCCTCCCAGCTCTATTTTGAGTTTTTCTGTGTTGATGTCATTGTAATTTTCCTTTTACTTTGTTTTCCAAAACAAAAAGAAGAAAGAAAGAAAGAAAGAAAGAAAGAAAGAAAGAAAGAAAGAAAGAAAGAAA
>NW_004955464.1:6767674-6805293 GCF_000276665.1 Chinchilla lanigera | reverse complement strand
TTATATATAATATATATATTCCTCCCCAGTTAACAGTCTTTCATCTTAGGTACGAGGACCAAACCCAAGATACAACCTTCCCCTCACTTCCCACCAAGCAGGACCCAAAGTAACTCCTCTTGCACTGAGTCCACTGGGGAGCAGGAAGGCTAGTGCAGCAGCTGTCAGGAACAAAGGCACAGGCAGAGCTGGGGTGAACTGAGTCGAGGGAGACAGGCTGCCGCCACTGGCCAAGTGAGTCACGGGCCCTGCCCCACCCCACCGAGCAGGGAAGGTTCCCGATCACCCTCAGGTTCTCCCATCCCTTACAGTTACATCTTTTAAAGGCACATCCAGAAATGGTGCAACTGGGGGCAGAGTAAGCTGTACACAGTTGCTGTGTAGAGGTTAAGGGGCTGGGGGCTCGTGGCACAGAGCAATGAGGGTGTCCTTGCCATTGCCCTCATCTTGGGGAGCGGGAGCTGGGGGAGCTCCTGGAATCCCACCTGCTTCTGTGGTCAGTAGGGCATGTACTTAACAAGGTCTTTGGTGCTCGTGTAGCAGCATCTCTTATCCACAAAGGCTTCCACAGCCAGCAAGGCCGGGAAAGTAAGTTCCTGTACGTGGCCGCCGGCTGGTCCCCTTCCAGCGCCGACCACCTGATGCACAGGGCACAAAGCACGGGTCAGTCTGCACCACGGTGAACAGTTTTAGAAAGGATCTCCTGGACAGTTAGGCCTCGGAAGGTTAGTTTTCCTCCGCAGTTCTCCTGAGGAACATGAAAAACTCAGCCCATGATCCCTACCCAATCGTTCTGCCTGTTGGTTTCCTCACAGACAAGCAAAGGGGCTCTGTGGGCCCCAGCACACAGCAGGGGCACAGGTTCAGAGGGCTGCGAGAGCCACCCACCTCACAGGCCTCTGGGCTCCAGGACCAGCCAGTTCTCTGTCACCGTCTGCATGTCTTGGCCGCTCAGTGGCTCCCGCAGCCTCGCCTTCACCTCCAGCTTCCCCCCAGTGGGCTTCCTTCCATCTAGGACCTGTGAGAACAGTGGGAGGGCGATGGAAAATGCGGACTGGCTGGGGGCAGGCAGGGCCCTAAGGTCCCAGGGAAGAGAAGCCAAGACGCCCTGCAGTATTAACATGGAGTGTGCATCTCAGGAGAGCTCTGCCTCCTGCTGTGTGTGGGGCAGTGGTGGTTGCTTTAGGTTAAGTCTTTTAATATACATGAATATATGAATCTAGATGAGCAATATATGAATCTAGATGAGCATCAGTGCTTTGAAGAGATGAGAAACTTAACGCTCTACTCATTTTTGCTCTCAATCTGCATGGCAACTCCTGGAAGAAAAGCGCCTATAAACCAGAGCCCAAACCCCCACTTCCCCCATGGCCCAGGGAAAAGTGGCTGACAGTGGCAGACCAAGGCTGGGCTTCTTCCTACCCACTGCTCCTGGGCGGCGGGGCAGCTAGAGTGTAAACGCCGACAGTCCCCGCCTCAGACAGCAGCACAGGCAGGCCAGGGGCAGATGCACTACGCTGGGAAAGCCTCAGCCTACAAAGGCTTCAGTAAGGATCAGGTCCCAGCTCTGCCCAGGATACACTGTATAAACTGACAGAACCACCCTTTCCTCTGGCCTAACTCTCCCCATCTCTCAGAAGCAAGGTCCTTATTCCGGTCTGTAATCCCATACGTTCATGGAAGCTCAAAGCTCTAGAATCCTAGGTGCCAAGCTGACAGCAGTGATCAGACTCCTCAGTGGTCTTCTCTCTCACCCATCCCCTTGGGCAATTAAGTGGCCCAGAGTATTATGGGAAGAGTATGGCTACTTTCTATCTGGCTGACAAATTTTCTGAGGTCTTCTGAACCTCTTCTGTGAAATGGGGATACTAGGTACTCTACAGCCCTCTATGGAACACTTAAATTTAGGTCACAGGCCTAGAAACCTGTAACAGGGACTAGAATTCCCTGAATACCTGCTCTCTTCTTACCAGGCCCTCTGGCTTGTCACGCCCATACCTCCACAATCTCTCTGATCTCACACTCCCTCTCCAGCTGCTCCAGCTTCAGCTGTGCTGTGCCAACCAGCCTGTCGCTTCTGAAGAAGGATCTGGAGAGCCAAGAGACAGCAGAGATCAGACTGGGCATGGAAGGTGCAAATGAACTAGGTGGGCCCAGGGCAGGAAAACTGAGGAGCAACAGGGACAGAAATGGCATTCTTTCCTCCCCACCCATCGTGTGACAGGAGCCTCACCCTTTGTGGAAGATTTCAAACTTGATTCCTTTGCTCTGGATCACCCTTCTGAAGCCCCGGTGGTTTCGGTTGATGTTTAGTTTGAAGACTTGATCAAATTCTGCAAAAGGGGAAAAAGGCAAGGAGAGACTTGGGTCCCAAGGATTTCTGGAGGAAGTAGACACAGAGGCTGATGAGGGGAGGCTTCCCCTCTAATCTCCCGCCTGCAATTCAGGGTGTCTGCCAGCAGGAGGAGGTAGAGCATCAAGGGCCCGGCCTTGGAAGCAGCTTGGTAGACAAAGATGTTCCCAAAATGGAAAGGACTGAGAATTTGGAGTAAGGATTCCTGGGTCCCACTCCTACCATCTTCTTGTTCTGAGCTCCCAGGCAAGTCCCTTTACCTCACCAAGCCTTAGTTTCCCCAATTACATAAGAAGAGTGTTAATAAAACCTGCCTTTATTTCCCAAAATGGGTGAATAAAATTACACTTTAGATCTGAGGGCACTCTGGAAACACCAGCACTTCTCACGGAGTGAGAAGACACAGAAAGGAGCCCTGTGTGACCCTCACCTGGGGAGTTTGTGTTCTTCACTACAGCAGTTTTGCCTTTTTGAGCCTGGTCCTAAAGAATGAGAAGGGAGAAGTCAAGGCAGCTTGAAAAGCAGAGGCACACAGAGCCAGGAATTCTGCGCTGAGCCAGTGTCTCAGGAGGAGCCCGAGGAAGCCGGTGGAAGGGTCGTCTTCAAACCCATCCCTTAAGGCAGGCCTCTCAGGGATGGAGAGACATGGAGCACCAAGTCCTGCAACAGAAGATGGCGCTCAGAGAACCCTAATTCTGCCTGATCCTCACCGAGTTAGGGTAGTGAAACTCAAACCGCACGAAAGCGTCCAGGTCATCAGGGGTCACCCCTGTGAGGAAGGAAGAGAGTTCATCAGAGGGAGTAGCCAGAAGCCAGGCGCTCAGGTGCGAGCTAAGAACCCCCTCCCGTAGGGGTGGCCCTAGTGTTACCTGGAGGGGCTGGGAGGTTCATTCCCCGGACAACGATCAGATGCATTTCTGTGCTGTTGAGTTCTGAAAAGATCCTACAGCCAAGAAGAATGAAGAGCTTGGTGTGGAGCAAGTGGCAGAACCCCATCCCCTCTTCCAGTGCCTCCTGTCCAGCCTGGTGGGCTCACAGAGGAGAAGCACACAGCTGGCACACACTACATCCTCCTCCTCACCAGCCCCAGGGCCTACGGCACCAGGAAGTCTCACTGGACCCTGGGCTCCCAAACTCTAGCCCTATCTCGCACAAAGCTGTGTTTCCCATAAGCTGTGGCACCTCACGGTCTGAAATGTCTTCAACTCGAAGTGGTGGCTGGGAGGGTCAAGGCCCTGGGCCTGGGCCAGCTGCAGGATCTCCAGCTGTTTCTTGCGGTCATGAGCAAGCTTCTCAAACCTGACAGGGGTCCGTGTTCACATCAGCAGGGCAAGGCTTGTTTTCTGCTCCCCACCCACGCTGTAGCCCCAGCCCCCGCACTCACCGAGTAGTCTCAGCCACATTGCCTTGGTGCATGAACTGCTTGGAGAACAGCAGGCACTTCTAAAAAAAGGGGCCCAGAGTGACTCCAGCGCCGGAGCAGGACTTGCCTAGGCTGGCCTTCGGGACCTGACCGGCCTGACCTCTCAGCGTGCTGACTTCCTCGGGGCCTCACCTCTCCTCCCCAACACATGCCAATGGCCCTGCTCCCAGGCCCCAACACACCTTCCCGCCTCTACTGCTGTTTCTTCTCCTGCCAGGTCATTCAAACTTCACTTAGCAAACTCCCATCCTTCCTTTAAAACCTAATTCAAACACTGTCTCAGATAAAAGACTTCTCAGAAAAACAGGCAGCAGTTCAGAAGGACACACACACAGTAGCATCTGGGTATCCTCCCCTCCCATCTCCCCTTGACTTTGTTGTTGGAACTTTGTAACTACCCTGAAAGAAAGGTATTGTCATTCCATTTTACAGATAAAGGAACTGTAGTTCAGACAGGGCAAATGCCTTGCCCAAGGTCACACAGCCAGTAAGTAAAGAACCAGAACTAGAATCCAAGGCTACCTGCTCGGAGCGCCACACCTGTCCCCACTGGGAAGGACTGAAAGAGCAGGAAGAGACAAGCCCCCTACTGACCTCATATTGCTCCAGAAGCATTTTTTGTAGCTGGGCATACACCTCCTCCGCCTTTTGGGAGAGCCGCAGGTCCTCATGGTGGATGAGAATGAAGTCGCCCTCTTCATCCGTCAAGGGTGAAGGTACCTGCCCAGGTCACAAGGCCCCTCGGGCCCCAAGAGTCAGATTGCTCCTTTACTGAGCTAACAAAGGCAGGAATCCAAACTAAATATTTTTTCAAATTCCACGACCTCCGGTGATGGGCACTCATGGCCTCCTATGTAGCCCAAGCTGCAGGAATTCTGCTCACACTGGCCTTGCCCTGCCTTGTCCTCCCTGACCAGGGGCAGCCCCCTTCTCTTCCCCGGTCACTCTCAGGCCTTAAAGGAGAGACAAGCAAGCGGCCACATCCCACCTCTTCCAAGGAGCTGCCCCACGTCACAGCCCTGCCTGTCAAGCTGCCCCTACCCCTTGCCCAGGAAGGCGCGGTGTTTTCAACAGGTGGGACTCACCTTTGAGAGGTCAACAGGTCGGCCAGCTCGGGCCTGGACAATCTGAGCCTCAAGACCTTTGGCTACCCGCAGGTGGGCTTTGGCCTGCTCCATGTCTTGTCTACGCTTGGCCTGCAGGGCTGCGCGCTGGTACTGCAGTTTCCGTGCCTCCAGCAGCGCCAGCTGCTCCCGCACTGAAGGGGCAGGGCCAGCAGTCAGGACCACGCCTTGTGCGACCCTCTGCTCCTCCACCCTGCTTATCCCCAGCTCACCAGTTGGACTCAGTGACTCTCTAGAACTTGAGGCTTTGGGTTCAGGCTGGGACAGGGATGAAGGAAGCAGAGGCTGAGCCGGCTTCTTGGCCACTGGGGCCTGTGCTGAGGGCTCACCCTGCAAATGCACAGGTGGTTGTCACGAGATTGCTCTCCACCTGCCCGGTGGCAGCGTCCCGCCTTGAACTCTTCCTAAGCCTGCACTAACCCGCGGTGTGACCTGAGTGAGTGGCTCACCCTTTTGGGTCCTACAAAATCTCAGAGCTAGGGCCGGGGATGTGGCTCAGTGACACAGCGCTTGCCTGACAAAAGGGAAGCCCTGAGTTCGATTCCCAGTACAAAAAAAAAAAACCTCAGAGCTGAAAGAAGCCTCACAGGCTCTCTGATCCAATCTCCCCAACAGGAGATAGCAGGGTAATGGGCAGGAGAATGGGCTGAACCTGGGCTCTAAATGACAAATGCAGAGCAAAAGGCAGTGTAAATCCCGGCTCTGCCCCTGGTCAAGTTTTTCCTCTAAAACTGTGGAAAGGAGACCTAACCTCACCGGGCTTGTTCACATGGAACCCAAGGGCTGGGTTTACCTCCCAGCTGCCATTTCTCCCCACCAACCCCTGCAGTCTTGGGCTCTCAACCGAACCTCATGCTCATCTTCATCTTCCAGGGCTGTATCCTCTGAAGTGGCCAGTTTTTGGGCAGCCGCCAAAGTTGCTGCCACCGAGTCCTCCTCCGGGCTCGCCGTGGGCTCCAGGCCAGGGATAGGGGGAAACCCTGTGAGAAGAGATGGAGCGCGGAGAGGATGCGGTACTCCCGGACGTGTGAGAAGGCGCCGTGGGTCCCACCTGACTGTCTAGGAGTGGCGGGGATGGGTGGCTCCCCAGGGTGGAGGCACAGACAGAAGTTCCTTCCTCCCACCCGTCTGGCTCTCCTCACAGAGCCCCAAGGTCAAGCCCCACTCACCTGGAGGGACAGGCAACTCAGCAAAGTCCACTTTCCGCCCCGCTCGGTGTGCGCGGATAGCATCCTGGTATTGCTGCATGGGAAGGAAGCGAGGGGATCCTGGTGAGCTGAGCTGGCAGGCAGGCTCGCACACCCCAACAGAGAGAAGACTGAGGAAAAGTCAGCAGCCCTGGGAGAAACAGTCTTAAGGTAGCAAGCACTCAAGAAAGTCTTAGAGAAGACCAGGGCAGCAGGAGAAGCAAGAGGCAGAGAACAGCTGACCAGGGAAAGAGGTCGGAACCCGCTCAGCCACGGGCCCACCTTGGCGATGCGCTCGTGCATCCGGGCCTTGCGCTCGTTCCCACTGGCCCGAGCCTGGGTGCCCGCCTCACGGTACTTGTTGAGCCTCTGCTGCAGGGCATCCAGCACTGTCTGTGGCCCCGCGGGAGTCACTGAAAGGGGGTAAAGGAAGGGCATCAGCTCTGCCTGTCCCTGCCCAGTTCCCACTCCACAGCCCCCCAGGCTGACCCTACCTGCGGCTGGTGGGATGTCCGAGGCCATCACTGGCTGCACTTGCTCCACTGCTGGGGGGAGGACTGAGGGTGCCCTGGGAGCCTTAGCAGCCTGTGAGGGGCTCTTCAGGTCTGGGGGCCCAAAGCAGACGTGTAGGCAGGGTGGCTGGTGGTCCCAACCCGACAACCCTCCCAGCCCAGCCTGAGCAGGCGCTCTCCAGTTCTCACACTGACCCTCAGGTGCCGGGGGCATGGCACTCAAGTCCACAGGCTGCCCCTTCTCCAGGGCTTCCAGGACAGCGCCGAATCTCTGCAGCGGTGAGAAAAGCAGGTGTGGACACAGGCTCTGAGGGCCTGGGCTGGAACAGCTCTCCCTCAGGCTGCCTCCGAGCCTCCCCTTCCCCACCTGCAAAGCAAGGGATGGGACACCGGGCCTGTGAACCCGGCGTCATACCTTCCCAATCCTCATGAGCTCGCGGGCACGGTCCAGCTCTCCAGCCCGCTTGGCGTTGAGGGCAGCCACCTTGTACTCTCTCTGTCGTGTCAACAGCAGGGCCTGAGGGTCTGGGTCTACGTCCGGAGGGGCAGCCATGCCAGGGCTGCCTGGAAGGCTGGACTCAAGGTGGGAGGTATCATCTACAGGACACAAAAAGCCCCACCGAGGGTCCCCGTCCCCTCAGGTCTTGCTGGCCTGAGGGTAAGTTGGGGAAGGTGATGAAGGCAATGGGCAGGAGCAGGCTGAGGAGGCAGGCAGAAGGCACTGGGCCTGGGACCTGGGCAGGACTTGGGTCTCCAGATACCTGGCTCCACGGCAGAAGGAGCTGGGACTTCCGCCTCAGGGCTCCCGTCGGCCGGTTCCTGGGAGGCTGGAGGCCTCTTGCCCACGGCCACTGGAGGTGGGATCTCCTCCTCTTTGATCTCCCTGCCCTTGCGCACAGCAGCTAGCTGCAGCTCCAGAGTCTGAGGGAGAGAAGCAGCCTAGAAACCTGGATAGCCATCTCAGCCTGGACTCTGCTTGAAGACAGGCCGGGGAGCCGTCACCCTGCGGGGCTGGTGGGGAGGCCTCCCCTCCACTGTGCGGACTCCTCCTGCTGTTTCCCCCAAAGCCCTCTCGCCCGCCCTCCTTCCACATCTGCCCGTCACCTTCAGGCCTCGCTCACAGCGCCTGGCTTTGGCCGCTTCACCTGCCTCCTTGGCACTGGCGGAAGCTTCCCGGTAATTGCGGATCCGCTCCTCCAGCAGAGCCTGCAGCCCCCGAGGCCCTCCAGCCTGCAGATACTTCAGCTCAGGGCTGGGCCACTCCGAGGCCAGCTAGGCCCTTGCCATTCTCTCCCTGTGAGGAAGCTGCCCCAGAAGACGGCGCTCTGGGACTCCACGAGAAAAAAGAGCCTAAAGCCCCATGGTGTGAAGCAAAGACCCACTGGGGAGGCCAGAGGCCAGGTCAGAGGCGAACACAGGCCCAGACAATCAGTGGAGGCCAAACATGGCTGCAGGGGGTGGTGTGGGAGAACAGAGAGGCCTTTGAGGCTGGCCAGCCACAGGAGTTTCTCGTGCTCAGTTTCCACTTGGGCCAGCTAGTGCAGGGAGGGACCGCAGCCTGCTGTGCACGCCTCGCTGCGTGAGTGTTAGGCACGGACACAGAGGGGCACCAAAGGCACACAGGGCCCTCCTCCAGAGCCTACCTGAGCCTCTGGGACTGATGCTGTTAGCAGGGCTGCCGGCGCTGGAGGTTCAGTGCCTTCCTGTCCCTTCTCTTCCTCACAGAGGTCTGGACCAGCTGCCTCATCGCTGTCCAGGGGCCCAGCCTCCTGATCCATACCTAGGACCTCCTGCAGCTCATTCTGGGAAGACACAAGTCCCAGTAACTTGGCTTCAGGGCCACACCCATGACAGGACCTGAGAATAAAGGTCTCCCCAGTATTATCCAAATGTCAGGACTTCTACACAGTCCCCTTTGCAAAAACTTTTCTTTAATCTGACCATGGATAGCTTTAAAAACAGTGAATACTTCAAATCTGAGAATCTCCAACTGCAGAGCTCAGACCAGACGTTGAAGGACACAAATCCCACATTGCACAGCCTGGAAGACAGACCCAGAGAGCAGGGTCCTCACTCAAAGTCAGAGACACAGAGGGACAAACCCCAACTCTCCTCTCTACCGCCCTCTCCTCCACCAGGCCACAGCCTTCGGCCACCAGCCTAGAAGACGCACCAGCAGGTCTGCATCCTCCTCCAGACCTTCCTCTTCGTCCTCTTCCTCCACATCCTGCATACAGTCTGCCGCCAACTTCTCAATGTGCGCCATGGGGAGAGGGGCTGGGGGAGCAGGGTCAGAGGTCAGGACAACTCAAGTAAAGTCCAAGACGAATAAATTGTAGATACAACCGGACAGAAATTCCCCTTCCTTCCCACAGCAAAGTCCTACCCAGGAAACTATTCTTCCTTTATGACCCAGCTCAAAAGACACCTGTCAGGGACCCCCTCCTGGGTTCTCCAACAAGTCACAAGTTGATCCCTCTCTCTGCGTTTCTAGTAGAGATTCATGAATGTATCCAACCATCCCCCAAGCACTCTTTTCATATTTGTAAAGATTTTTAGAGGCCATCTAAACTTCATAGCAGTTCTGCAATACAGGTAATATTATATTTATTTTATATAGTAAATAAATTGGGAACTAATAGTAGCAACTTTCCTAACACTGAAATCCTAGTAAGTGTCAGAATCCAGGCTCAAACCTGGGCTTATCTAAGCCCCTAAAGCAGGACCGGGCCAGTACGCCTAGTCCCTTCACTGTCCCAGCTCAAGGGCACAGGACAGGGGGAGTGTCTCTCTCTGTAGGGTCCAGCTGAGAAGTGAGGAAGGTTTACAGTTCCCACCCCTCAATTCTCCCAAGCTTAAAACCTCTGCTCTGTTCCCGCCTGTGGAGGGAAATTCCGCCTATTCGTGTGACACAACGTCTAGGCACTTACTATGTGCCTAATTGTGTCTGTCCTCCCTAGATCTATATGGTCTACCAGGCTCTGGCTAGGGCTAAGGACAGTAACTCTGACAGGTCAGTCAGAGAACCCGATGCATCCACAAGGGGGAGGTGGCTCCCATCACACAGGTACAAGCTTGACCTCTTGTGGAAAAGCTGCAGAAGGGACGGGGTATTGGAAGGACCAAGGGATCTGCCTGGCTTCTCAAGACTGCAAGGCAAGGACCCTTTCTACCATAGGCCTGCGCCTGTCTGGTCCCAGTACTAAGCCTGGCCCCAGGTCAAAAACTCACCCCGCCTCTTGGGTGCTGACTGCCTGCTCGTGGCCCCCGTTTCCCCAGTGAGGGCCAGCAGCTCAGCCTCCAGGTCTCCATCATCTTCAGTCTCATCCATCCCAAGCATCATGTCCTCAGGGCTGAACTCCACAAAGAGCCCGAGCTGAGAGAACAGAAGGTTTCTTACAGTGAGGCAGAGTAGAGCTTAGCCCCAGAGCCAGACTTGGGGTCCCAATGACCCAGTCAGGTGCTCCTTCACGTTGTAAGGACCAATGTGCAGAAAGGGAAACTGAGGCCCACAACATTACCTCCTGGGACACTCATCTCCATGGAGAATATAAAGAACCCAGTAAGACCACACTGCCATTATTACTAACAATAATAAAAGCAACAGCTGCTAGCGCTAGTCACGGTGTTCTATGTGATTAGATAATTACCATAGCCCTGAGAGGTGTTTTTTTTTTAATTGCAATAAAAGACACATAAAGTGAAATTTACCATCCTAGCCAATTTTAGTCAGGGCTCAGGGGCAATGAAGTACATTCACACTGCTGTGCTACCCGCACCTCATCCATCTGCAGAAGCCTCCGCATGGGGCCCACCTGCAACTCTGTACCCATTAGGCACTAAGCCTCCATTTCCCGTTTCCCATTTCCCCTCCCTGCACTGCCTGGTAAACATTTCTGTGCGCATTAACTTGATTATTCTACGGATCTGTCCTATTGTTTTTATGCCAATGTTCAGAACTAAGAATTTAAAATATAAACTAAAAACAGAATTGAGTCTCTGCCCTTGATTCTACCTCTTCCCTCAGCTTTTTAAAAACAATAAAAATAGACTGATACTAAGGACTTGGGCCCACAAGAAATGAAGGGAGAACTGGAAAACAGTCCTCAGCCTCCCCCTTTGGTGGCAGCCATCTGTCCCCAGGCAGCAAGGTCCTTCTGTTGGTGATGGCGCTCAAGCCGACACTCTTAGCCAGCAAGCAAAGGTTGCCCTGCATGAACCTCAGCACCGAGCTGCCGCCAGAGCATCTTCCACTCCAGAGGCTCCTGAGCCCTCCACACCACTTGTATGGAGCGGCCAAGGCCAAGGCTGGATGATGGCTCGGCTGAAACCGTAGCAGGGAGTTCAGGACTCCTCAGCCCGTGTGACAAGGTCCGGTCAGAAGATCCTAAGGGCACGGCTCAGACTCCGGACTGACGGGTAAAACCACAGAAGTCACTCAGTCTGACCTAATTTGCCCAAGTACTCTAAAGATCCCCCCTTCAAACTGTCCCAGCGGCAAAGTAGGCTATGCTCATACCTGCTTTGCAGCTGCTACACCTTGGCCCTTCCGTGGTCTTGGCCCTGGCATCCTGGTAGCCTAGGTACCTATGGGGTGGGGAGTTGCAGAGACTCAGAGTGGAGCAGACTGTGAGCCCTGCCCTAAGGAAGATGTGGTTAGTGAACCCCAATAGTGAATCACCACCACTGCTAGGCCCAGGCCACCAAAGCAAGAAACACGGAAGATGGAACGCTGGGGGCTGCCTGTTGCCATGTTGCCTGGGGAGCGAGTGTGAACCCACACTGCAATGTTACTGGTGTAACTGACCAGCGTGGAAGGTAGAGCCAGGGAGCGGCTCTAGGTACAGGGTGAGGAAAGGGCTGGATTAGGACTCGGGAAGACTTTGAACCAGTGAAGTCCGTTCTGGAAGCAATGTGTGACTGCTGAGGTTTAACTTCGAAGTAATTAAAAGTGCACACCAGACACATCTGGCGTGGCATACCCCACACAGCTCAGGTGCTCAACAGCCTTATGTGGCTTGGCCACCACAGACCCAGAACGCTTTCATCACCGCACAGGCCACACTGGAGAAACCTGACTCGGCATTCAGGTTCCCAGGCATCCCAACAGTTCCCGGGGACCTGCATGGCAGATGATGCCGGGCCGACAGCAGAAGTTACCAGACACAGCCTCAGCCGTCAAGGCACACGTACACGCTGGAGGCAGACCCAGGAACAGGCAGCTGCTGCGTGAGGGCGCTGCAGGCGCCAGGGGTTCCCAGAGGCGGCCCACCTGGCATCTCCCAGATTTAAAAAGGCTTCTTGAAGGAGGTGATGCCTGTGCTGAGTCACGAAGCCGCCAGAGGAAGGGGAATGAATCTCAAGTAGAGGGAACAACCTGACAACCTGGCTGGACAATGAAACTAGAGGCCTGGTATCACTGGGGAATAAACCAAACCGTGCGACCAGAAACGCTGCAGGCTAAGATGCAAGTGTGCGCAAGGGGCAAAACAGAAGACCCCTGCAGCCTAAAGAAACCTGGACGTCGTTCTGACAATGGGGCAAAGTGAGGGCTCGGGCGCGCGACTCTGGAACGTCAGTGTGGCTGCAGGAGGGAAGGTGCACAGGAAACAGCCGGGCATCCGGCCCCGGGGCGCGACGCGGAGGGGAGGCAGGGGACGAGAGGCACAGGTTACAGGGCTGAGATGGCACCGGGCTGGCGCTCGGAGGGCGCTCGGGAGGACTCGAGTGTCAAGTTTCAGCGACTTGGGTGGACCGCGGGGTGTCCGGGCTCAAGGGAACGATGGGGCCAGCCAGGCTGTGCAAGTCGGCGGGGCTGGACCCAGGCCCGGGCTCGGGAGAGGTGGGCAGCGGGGTCCGCAGCCGGAGGCAAAGCCGAGGCCCCCACTCCCGCGCGACGGAGCGCACCGCCCGGCCCTGCCCACGCCGCCTCCGTCTCCCCGGCCGTCCCCAGATCGCCCCATGTTGGGGAGATCCGAACCCATACCTCGCGGCGGATCCGAACCAAACCCGGGCCTTCTCCGGCCCGGCACCGCCCCGGCTTCCCGCGGCCCCCAGCGGCGGAGGCAGCGACAGGAAGCGCCCGCCCGGAGGCGGCTCGCGCCCGGCACGTGACCGCACGGCGGCGGCACGACATGCGCATGTGCGGGGCGGGGCTCTCCGACAGGTGACTCTGCGGGGGAGGTTCGCAGTGCGCAGGCGCCTTCAGGCAGGTAGCGCGAGACCGGGCGACTGTCGAGATCCGGTTCTCTTCGCCGGGGTCTTCTGCTCCCTACGCTAGTGTAGCAGGCGGGCTCCTCGCTTGCGGGCGGCGGCTCCGCCAGGTCTCCCGCCCTCGCCTCTCGCCTGGCCGGTGCCCCTGGGCGAGGGTTAGGGGCGTGCGGGCTGCCGCCCTGTGGTCCTTCCGCCCCAGGTCTCGGGGAAATGAGGTAGGGCTCGCGAATGTCCTTTCCAGGCAGCAGGGCGGGGTGAAACCTCTGGTAAAACGGGAAAAGAGCGCATGCGCTTTGGAACACACTCCGGCGAGTTCGGTGCTGGCCGGCTGGGCGGCGCCGGTCTGTGATCCCGGCAAGCTGGGAGGCTGAAGATGGCAAGTTCCACTCGGGCCCGGGAGACTTAGAGCCCCGGTCTCAGAAAACAAACAGAAAGGCTGGAGATGTCGCTCGGAGTTAAATCCCCAATACCCGGGATCTTAGCCACTGCTGTTCTACAGGATGGGCATCGTCCCAGAGGAGAGACTGAGTAACCCGTTCAGCGTCAGCAGATGGGCTCTGACCTCGCCGCTTCCAGCATAAACGTTGCCACCTCCCCTACTCCTGCCTACGCCCTAAACTTAGATTTTGGCAGTACATCCCAGATCTTCCAGTTTCTTCAGACACTGTCATCTGGCTTTTCTCTGAGTGTGTGGGTGTGAGGGTGTGGGTGTGGGTGTGTGGTACTGGAGTATTTTGGGTTAGGGTTTGGCTGTCAGTAAGTTGCCCAGGGTGGGCTCAAACTTGAGATCCTCTTGCCTCAACCTCCCAGAGTGCTAGGTGATTTGTGTTATCACACCCAGCGTTCCCATCTCTTTGTTGCTTTTGACTTCTCAGAGAGGGGATCAGCTTCATCACTTTGTTTTCGCTGTGTAGTTCCAGCTGGCCCAGAACACATTATGTAACCCAGGCTGGCCTTGAACTCACGGCAATCCTTCTGCCTCAGCCTCACAAGTGCTGGGATTATAGGTGTACGCCGAAACGCCCGGTATTGATTTTAAATTGAAGTTTCACTTCCGTATTTTTCTTACTCCTTTTAAAATTATTTTCACAGTTCTATAACAAATCTTGGGCCAGGGATATAGCTCAGCAGCACAAGCGCCTGCCTGGCAAGTGCAAGGTCCTGAGTTTGATTCCCGGTACAAAGGAAAAATCTTTAAGATAAACACGACGTACATTTTGCATTTACTAGGCTGCAGGCTCCAAATGGCAAAAATTTTTGCTTCTTGTGTATCTTCAGCAGCTAGAGCACAGCGAGGCACACAGTATGCATGCACTAGTCTATTTTGCATGTGAGTTAACACAACTACATGGACACCTACTACAAGTTAAGCACGCGTACACTGCAGTACGGTGGGTGCTACCTGAACATGTCCCACACTGCAGTACCTCCCTTTCTCAAAGGGGCGTCTGCTAGGCTGAATGTGGTGTATTCTCCTGAGTGTTTCTATTTCTACTATGCCTGTATCCTTAAGCAGTGTGTGGTATTTTTTGCAAGCTTCTGACTATGTTACTGGTCTCATATTGCATAATTCATCAATTTTTTTCTACTCAACCTTGTAATTTCATACACTTCAGTTGATTTTCACTTCTCTGTAGTATTCTATAGCATGATTACAAGTTCCTTTCCCACAGACTTGCCATTACAAAGCATGCTCTAAACACCTTGTAGCTAACTCACCTTGTACACACGTGAATTTCTCTGGATACTCCTGGGAATGGAATTCCTGGCTCATAGGATTTCTTACATTTTCCAGACTAAATATTACTAAAAGATCCCCAAAGTGCCTGCTCCCTTCAGTGGAGGATTTGGATGCTGCATCATCATGGACACGTTATCTAACAGATGTGGGGTGGTTTTGAGTTGCAGGCCTGTTTGAGATGTTTTCATTTTGGCCACTTTTCTTTGGATGAATTTTTTCTTTACCCATGCTTTTTTCTTAATTGTGTAAATCTTTAAAAATATTGCAATACAGACCTTCAGCCTATTAGGTTATAGATATTTTCACAAATACTAGATATCCTTGCTGACCTCTTTCAGAAATAGATGGAGACATTCTGACAGTGAACTCTTATTCATCATGAATCTACAAAGAGCATTCTCTATAAAACCTCAGGAAATGTAACACAATACTTTCAGTATGAATATGGTTCATGTGTATAATTTTTTGTATTTCTTAAATTTGGGATTCAGTCGATTCATATAGTACATTTAGCTTTTGTTTTTTTGAGACAGGGTCTCGCTTTGTACAGTAGCTTTTTTTTTTTGTGGTCTTTTTGAGACAGGATCTCACTAGTTTAAGCTGGTCTTGAGCTCACTTTGTAGCCCAGGCTGGTCTCGAACTTGCAACCTTCTGCCTCAGCCTCCTGAGTGCTGAGATTACAGGCATGCACCACCACGCCCACTTTGTATAGTAGTTTTTTTTTGTTTTTGTCTTTTTGAGACAGGGTCTCACTATGCAATTCAGGCTGGCCTTGAGCTCACTTTGTAGCCCAGGCCGGTCTCGAATTCACAGCAGTCTTCCTGCCTCAGCGTCCTGAGTGCTGAGATTAAAGGCATGCAGCACCTTGCCCAGCTCTGTAGGATAGTTTAGGCATGCACTACCATGCCTTGTTTATTTAGCTCCCAGGTCTATATTTTCTTTTGGTCTGGAATGGTTCTTCCATACATGCCTTGGGGGTTTGTTTGGTCTTTTTATCTTGTGATGATTTCATTAAGTGGAACAGTGGTTTTATAGAATATGTGCCCAATTTAGATTTGTCTGATAATTTTATCAGTAGAGTCAGTCCAAACATTTCCAGGTGAGATAGTTTATCAGGGCTTCACAGGAGGCTTCAGATGTGTTTGTCCTGTGTTTGGCTTATATATAAATAATAAAATTAACATGCAAAATCATACAAAAAAAACCCTGTAGAGCCAAGCACAGTAGCACATGCCTGTAATCCCAGCACTCAGTAGGCAGGATGATCACTGTTAGTTCAAGGCCAGCCTGAACTACCTAGTAAGATCCTGTCTCAAAAAACAAGACCATCTCCACCCCTCAAAAAAAAAAACCCAATGGAGACCTGTATCTAGAGATTGCCTCTTTATGAGATTCTTATATTTCTGTGCCATATGCTTCTTTTATATTTAAAGATTTGTTTCTATGATAAGTGGTATCTTTTTATGGCTCGGAGAGTAACAAAGTGTTCCCATACACACCCCTTACTTTTCTACTGTTAATTTTTACTTTAGTGTGATAGCTGGCTGTGCATCTCAGCCCCTTTCCCTGAGGGATACAGGAAGCAATCTTTGTGTTTACACACTTGGTACAAGGAAAGGCAAGGTGTGTGCATGTGTGCAAAAGTGTCAAACCAAGATTTATACCCACGTTATGCTCCATGGTAGTTTTTGCACATTTACCTGAGCATCACAGAGGGTATATTATAATATCCACATCACTCTAGGGTTTGTTTTTGTTTTGAGACAGGGTTTGACTATGTAGTGCAGGCTAGCCTTGAACTTAATTATGTAGCCTAGGCTGGCTTTGAATTCAGTGATCCTCCTGCCTCAGCCTCCCAAAGAATACAGGCATGGACTACCACATCCGGCCCTAGGATTTGTTTCTTAAAAAGTTTTCTTTGGATTCTTCTAGTAGAAGTAGACCAGTTTAGTATAATAGCACATGAAAAATCACATTTGCAAGTTTTGGAGGAGGTCAAAGTAAATCATCAGGAGCTGGGGATGTAGCTCAGTGGTAGAGCACTTGCCTAGCACACACAAAGCCGAATTCAATCCCCATCCCTGCCAAAAAAAAAGTAAATCATCAGATTACTCATGCATGGATGATGAAGAGGATCCACTACAGTAAAATACGTATTTTCATAACAAATGATGATGACTTTGACACTGGCCGAGTGAGCTAAAGTTCTTGTGACAGCGAAATAGAGCAGGAATTGACTGATACAGACACAGGGTATGCAGACCTCGATTCAGAGGATGAAGAAAACAGCATGTGAGTACTTATTTGAGTAGTCAAAATGTTGCAAAATGGTCATGCAATGCAGTGGAACGATCCAGTGTTAGAACTGGGGCTGAAAATATAGTGAGGATCTTGGCAAGGGGGAAACATACTGGACCAAATTTTTTGTTGACTCACTATATTATTCGATTTTATAAACTCAATTTTGTTTCATACTACTCAAAATTTAAGATATGTAACATGTAAAATCCTCTCATCTAGCCAGGGATGTAGCTCAGCAGCACACCATCTGTCTGGTAAGCACAGAGTCCTGAGTTTGATTCCTGGTACCAAAAAAAAAACAAAAAACCTTTCCTGGGCTTGGTGGTACATGCCTGTAATCCCAGCACTTAGGGAGGCTGAGGCAGGAGGACCGCTGTGAGTTCAAGGCCAGCCTGAACTGCATAGAGAAACCCTTCCTCAAAAAAAATTCTCTAATCTGATCCTAACCATCCAGTTCTTTTTCAAGGCAATATGTGTAACCGATTTCAGACAAATGCTCCCAGAACTATTTTATATAGATACAAATATATTGCATATATGTATTTATGTACATGATTAACATTAAATAATGGCAGGGTTAGTAACAGAAATAAATGCCAGAAGAAGGACCTTCTGTGGCACTGTGTGAATGTTTGCATTGATTATAAACTTCCCAAACTGGGAAAGAACAGACTATTTATTTAATGGAAAATTGCAAAACACAAACATATAATCATTTCCATTCAGTAAATTTTGCTACAATTTCAGGTATTTGAAAAAAAAGGAAATTTGGTTCTTTAAAAAACAGACCCAGTCTGAGAAGCTGAAAGAGTAAATAAGATCCCAAATGTACAACAGATAATGCAAAATGAGAAGAAAAAGGGAAGAGAGCTGGGGATATAGCTCAGTGGTACAAGCGCCTGCCTGGCAAGCGCAAGGTCCTCAGTTCGATTCCTGTCACCTAAGTAAATAAATAAATAAATGTATCTCTGGAAGCCACTGGCCACCACTTTGAGCACCTCTAGTAATTGTAGAGGTCAGAAGTAACTTGTATTAATCTTATGATGTCTCAATAAATTTAGTATTAAAATATTTTTCAAAAAAGGAAAGAAGGATGGGGGATGGAGAAAAGGGAAAGCAAAAAGAAAAAACATGTAAAAGAGAGTTAAGATAGTTATACTACTAATTTCTCTTTGTTCATTGAAAAGAAGGGTTTGTGTTAATATTGTTTGGACAATTAAATGCTGATATCTTATATTCTGAGTCATTTAAAGATAACAATACACAATGTATTAACCATTGTTACCCTCCTATTATCTTGTTTTGAAATAGTTTTATTTTTTTCTCTGAATAACCACAAAACAAAAAAAACACCCAGGCCCTGTGGAACCCCTTCACTCTTCCTTCAGCGCGTACAGCACGTCATCCCGGCTGACGTTGAGCCGCACCCGGAGCAGCAGGTCGTTCCTGCTGGGCTCCACGAGGAGGAGGCGGCAGGAGCCCAGGCGCGAGCACACGGCCATGGTCTCTGACATGGTGGGGTAGGGCAGCCCCTCCATTCGGCACAGGGCCACATGCTGACTGTATATCTAGACACAAAAAGCAAGGCAAAGGATACGAGGAAAGGCAGCTGTGAGTCTTAATCTGATTATTCAATTTCTTCTGCAGAAGATGGACCCTGGCTACCCAACACTCCAGAAGAAAGGAATGCCAGCCCCAGAGTCAGAAAACGGCGAGGGTGAACTGTGGTTCTGTCGTTTACCTACACATGCAACACTGGACAGCTTACTTCACTTTCATGAGCTTCAGTTTGTAAAACGTACTGCATACTGCTGAGTGTGGTGGTACACACCTGTAATCCCAGGAGTCTGGGAGGCTGAGGCAGGAGGACTGCAAGTTTGAGCCCAACATGGGTAACTTAGCAAGACCCTGTTTCTAAATCAGATTTAAAAAAAAAAAGAAGGAATGGTCCCGTGAATAAAGGAACAAAGGGAGACAGGAGGAAATCTGTTAACAGATTCCTTTCCACTGGGCAAGGCCAATCTGTAGCATACTGATCACTCTATTTTAAATATTTATGAGTCTGTCTCTCCTACCAAGATGGGGACTGTGAGAAGAACAGGATGTTAGCCATCTAGCCTGGAGTTCTCGACCAGCACCTCACACAGTCAATGGCATGGTGCAGACGTCCAGGAAATATTGACAAACTCCAAGGACGTCACTTTCCAGAAGTCTCTGACTCCGAAAGGACAATAAAGGGCAAAACAAAACCAGCAATGTTTTCTTTCCAAATTTAGTTACGTGCACACGTCTAAAATGCACAGCACTCCCATGCGCAGAGCTGCCCACTCTATGACCACCTTCTAACAGTTACCCACAGACACGGGTCCTTTTGTTTTTTTGAGTCAGGGTCCAGTATACAGTTCAGACTGGCCTTGAACTTGCCGTGATCTCCTGCCTCAACTTTTCAGAGTGCTGGGGTTACAGGCGTGCGCCACCATGCCTGGCTCCTGACACCAGTTTTAAGTCAGTTACTAAGGCCCAACCCCTGGTGACTGCTTTGACATAATTTAATGAAACTATGCTTAAAGAGCAAATTCAGATTCATCTTTGATTTTCCAAATCTGCCCTCTTTCTGAAAGCCCTGTCTTCACTATAACATAAGCTGTATGTACAGTAGGAACTGCCTTTTCCACCTCAGTCCTTGAATATCTGGTACAAAGCAGACCTTCAGTCTAACAGGCAGAGATCAATTGCTAAAGGCAGGCAGACGCCTATCCCTGCAGCCTGGTAGAACACCCACACAGCACAGTGACGACAGTTTACAATAACCTATTACATGTTTCTATAAAGAATTAGAAAAGAAGCGCTCAAAGGGTCTAAACTGACAAGGAAGCAGAAATACTAACTACCTCTGATTGGATCAGTATATGTTATATATGTATTGAAATACCTGCAATCATTATGTATAATTAAATTTTTAAAAACTTTTTAAAAATAAGTTTTGGCCTGATACTCTTTAGCAGAGTCAGGCTGCCACAAAAAAAGAGATACATTTATACACCGATTGAAGTTCCCACATATCTTAAAAATCTAGAAGATCAGACCAAAATCTAGAAGATCTGAAAAAAGGAGATCACCTGTTGGAACGTTGCTTCCTCCAGTCCAGATCGGTGGAACTCTGCAAGGATGGCTCTCAGGAAGCCCTGCTCCAGGACGGAGGAATTCCTTGCAGGAAATGAGAAGACGTGAGTTTTCATAAGAGGCTGCACTGGGGGCAGCTAGTCCTAAGGACCGAGGGCAGCTGACCTTCCCTGCGGACACGAAGGAGGGAACGGCAAGTTGCTGCTCCTTCGGCAACGTGCCGGCATGCGGTACATAGCAAGTTCCAGGGAAGAAGTCAGCAACAGCTGAGGTCTCACTTACAGAAATACTTACCTGGGTACACTTCGCAAATAATGAAGAACAGATGTATTTTCTATTAATGTAATTGCTTGCTCCCTTTCCTCAGTTGAATAAAGGTGAGGTGAGCCAGATGTTCAAGGTTCTTTGTCCACTAGAGGCAGAGCCCCTCCCCCACTGCACCTCTCAAAATTATCTCTGTGCCTTGTCTTTAATCCAGTTAGGCATTGCTAGCAGGCTGGTTTCCTGCAGTGCATCGCCAATGCTGAGGAAAACCAGTTTCTCAGTGTCTTTAGAGAAAGGAGGGACCTCTGAGAACCATTCCTGTATTATCTGACAGCTTTCCTTCCGTGCCTTCCGTCTCACACTGACACAGCAAGTGCCACTTTGGAAGTAGGGGACATGGCAACCAGCTACATCACACACGCCCACACCCTTGTTGCCAGAGCTTTGTGCAGTGGTGGGAAACTGCGGCCCGGGTGCTGCGGGGCTGCTGGTGTCACCGAAAGCTCTAGGAGGTTCTCCAGCACCGGGTTAGCAGATCACGCATGACAAGCAGCTGCTTCCTTCTTGTCCCCACAGTACTTTTACTCAACACGAGTTGAGTAAAAGA
Organism: Chinchilla lanigera; assembly: GCF_000276665.1. Taxonomy (NCBI): domain Eukaryota; kingdom Metazoa; phylum Chordata; class Mammalia; order Rodentia; family Chinchillidae; genus Chinchilla; species Chinchilla lanigera. Next base: position 6,784,445 of record NW_004955464.1, on the reverse strand, counting down.
GTTAATGAGTGCCTTGTTGATCAGCTTTAGAATTCACCTGCTCTCCAAGGTTTCTGTTCCTGCCCCCTCCCTGTCCCCTGCCCCTAAAGAACTGTGTCTTTGTGAAGAAAAAAGGCTTCAGAAGGGAAGCGAGTTTCCAAAACCTCAGCAGGCTGTGAGCTCCCTGGTTTTCTAGCGAGGCTGGGGGAGAGGAGCGTCTTACTTGATGGCAGTGATGTACAAGGAGGAGAACATCTCATCCACAGCTTCCATTAAGTGGGTCATGGTGACCAGGCCAGGTGAGTCCTGCTTCTGACAGGAGAACTCACAGATCTCTGTGGCTCGCCGGCAAATATCCAGGCAGCGCCTTGCGTCCCCAGAGAGGGCAGCTACCTGCAGGAGGGAGCATTTGGTTCTGAAGGTGCCCTTGCCCTTGGAGCCCAGAAGAGCCTGGAGACTCTACTCAGCTGAAATAAATGAAAGGCAGTGCTGAGGATGGACTTGCACCCAAAGTAAGGACTTAGTCCTGCTCACAGAAGGATGGGAATAAAACCGTATCTGCCTGGGATTTTATTCTTGAGTCCAAACCTTTCTCTGTTTTTTTGGTTTTGTTTTTTTGAGACAAGGTATCATGATGTCCAGGCTCGCCTCAGATTCACTATGTCGTCCAAGCTGGCCTTGAACTCACAGTCCTCGGGCCTCAGCCTCCCTAGTGTTGGGATTACAGGTGTGCACCACCAGGCCTGGCCTTTGTCTCTGTTTTACGGAAAACTCCACACTACAAAAGATGAAAATTCTCAGTGTATTTATTGTTCAAGAAATGGAATCTCAAAAAAAGACCCTTGACCCAAGATCACAAGTTCATCATCTGGAAACAAAGGTTTCTCGTTCCTTGCTGGTGAAAGGCAGCCCCTAGAGCAGCCAGCCAGCAAGCCCAGAGGCGAAGCGGAGCAGGCTCTGTGCAGAGAGGGCTGTGCAGGCGAGGCCCGATCAGTGGCTAAGAGAACTACAGGGAAGAAGGCGGGGAGGGAAGGAAGTCACAAAGCCAGAAAACTCGGAGGAATCTGTGGCTTACACGGCTGAATCGGGACACAGTTCCTTTTCTGTTGTGCTGGGGACTGAACTGAGGGCCTTGGCTGTGCCAGGCTAGCACTGAGTTGTTTCCCCAGCCTCACCCCATAATTCTAATACCGCCCCTGCTGCTCCCTCCTGTCCATGGGCAAAGAGGCTTCTCAGCTACACTGACTCAGAAGGCCACATGCACTTGAAGTTTCCCAGAGGGACACCTGGAGTCAGTGCAGCCTGCAAGGGTCTCTCCGTACGTATTCCTCATACTTGGCAACACCTTTGCAGTTTACCTGACCATCATCACAAACTGGTGGTCTCCAAAATGGCTATTTCCTTCTAAAATTTATGCTATATTAGCTGGGCGTGGTGGGACATGCCTGTAATCCCAGCACTTGGGAGTTGAGGCAAGAGAGTTGCCATTAGTTCAAGGCCAGCCTGGGCTACATATCAAGACCTTGCCTCAAAAAAGACTTAAAAAAATATATAAAGTAAAAAGCAAACTAGGTAGGCATATATGTACACAACACACTTAAACATTAAATGTAGTCATGCCAGATATGGTGGTGCATGCTATAATCCTAGCTCAAGAGGCTGAAGCAGGAAGATCACAAGTTCAAGGCCAGTCTGGGCAACTGATAGAGGCACTGTCACAAAATAAAAACTAAACCGGGCCAGGGATATGCCTCAGTGTTAGGGCACTTCTGGGTTCAGTTCCTGTTAAAATAAACACACACACACACACAGTCATCTCTGGAAACTGGAATTATATGCAAATTTAATGTTTTGTATATGTCTGTTTTCAGAATTCAAGTTTAACCTATTCAAAACAAAAATCACTTTTCTAGTAACAAGAGAGACATACGAGTATCAATTTATATTCCTCCTTTCCACTAATGTTCCACATCCAGTTGGTAAGAGCCCCCTTACCCCTTCTCCCCGCCATTACCCACCCCACAAGATCCTCGGGTGGTAAAAAGCACAGACTTGAGCTGCTCCAGGGACCTAAGAGCAAAGGCAACAAAACACTGCAAGCAGTTTTCACCCTAAAGATATTCACAAACCTTGGTGATCTTAAGATTCTATGTCTGGGGGGAGGGAGATGTAAGAAAGAGCTAAGGCCGCTCAACGCAGAACCTAATGAGGCCCTGCAGGAACCTGGAACTCGACCAGCCTCAATAAGAGGGCAAAGGCAAAGTGACTCATCACACAGGAGGATGGCACGAGAAAATGCTTGTTTTAATCTTGGTACTAGACAGGTATTGAGGAAAAAAATAGAACAAGACAAAACTCCCTGTATTTTTGCAACCACAAGCCCTCATGTGGATTTGTAGCCCACATTTATGTTGTAACTCCTAAAATTCTCAACTGGAAAATCTCTAAAAAACATGAACTGCTGTCTGTGCCCCTAGGTAACTGCCAGAAGCAAAAACCAATTCTAAATGAACTCAACTTCAATCCAGGACTCAATTTTCAGATAAAGAACAGGAGTACATAGTAAAGGTACAATAAAAATCAAAACTCAAAAACAAAGAAAGAAGGCCACACATACGTGAGAATCAGCAGAACCAACAAAAATTGGAGACAGACCTATGAAGACTTCAGGTATCACAGCTTTTAAGATATAGAACATAAACTTTATATGTAAAGCAGTGAGAGAGTGATCAATCTTCACTGAAAAACCAAGAACCACACACAAAAAGGGAAGCAATAGGGGAGCCCTAAACAACAGTATAACTCTGAAATAAGAAAAGAGCTACAAGAAAGCCCAATCCTAAGCCAGTAGTGTAGAAGCCGAGACCAAACCTCAATTACATTGAAAACCTTCAAATATGTAGAAGTCATAGTAATGGAACCAGATATAAAAGGGGATATAAAAGAAGACAAGGAAGCCTGACTGAACATCTAAAAAAGCTGTGGAAGCCGGGCATGGTGGTGCACGCCTGTAATCCCAACAATCGGGAGGCTGAGGCAGGAGGATCACTGCAAGTTCAAGGCCAGTCTGGGGGGGGTTGGGGGCTGGGGATTTAGCTCAGCGGCAAAAGCGCCTGCCTGGCAAGCGCAAGGTCGTGAGTTCGGTTCCCGGTACCGGAGAAAAACCAAAAAAAAAAAAAACAAAACAAGGCCAGTCTGGGCTACAAAATGAGCTCAAGGGCCTGCCTGAACTATATAGCGAGATCCTGTCTCAAAAAGACACACACACACACACACACGCTGTAGAAATTAGGAAAACTTTTAAGATAGTTAACTAACTCCTTAGACCAGTTGTCAACAAACTATGACCTCCTACTTGTTTATATAAAGTTTTATTAAAACATAGGATCATTCATTTACATTTTGTTTATGGCTGCTTTTGCCATTAAAGGCAAGGGTGAAATAATTTCAACAGAGGCTCTTAGGGCCCTTTATCACCTAGCAAATAATAACCACTCAAGAGCTTACAGTTCAGCTTCAAATGCTTGAGTCAAAACACTAGGATCTCCTGCAGTTCACTCAGAGTTAACCATTTCAGAGTTCGCCAGCTTATTTATATTTTTATAAGACAGTCTCTCACTATGTTGCCCAACCAGTCTTGAACTCCTGGGCTCAAATGATCCTCTTGCCTCTGCCTCCCCAGTCACTGGGATTCTAAGCATGTCCCCAACACCAACCAGCGTTTTTCATCTCCACCCCACTCCTCAGCAGACAACCAAGATATCTGAGGAAGGTCTCCCTGAAAGCTAGACAGAGATCAAAACCAACAAAGTGCATCTTGGAGGAAAAGGAAGATAATCTCAAAAAAATACACTTGCATAAAAAATAGCATTCAGAGAAAAAAAGTAGTCTGAGAATATGTATGATAGCAGAAATGAGAAACCCTGACCACAGAGGGGTTAGAGGTAACTCTGAGGATTCCTTTCCTCAGAAACTGCAGCCTGAGTATAGGGCTGGAAGGACATCCTGTTAAGGCCCTGCGGGGGCAGATGATACAGGAACAAGTTCACTGATTGCGCAGGGACAGGCACTGCAGTGGCTCACATCTGGGCCCAGTATATACCTTAGCGCCCAACTACAGGAGAGACTGGCTGTGCTGCTGCTCCAGCCACTCAGAGTGCACCTCATTTCAGGCAAGAGGAAACTACTACACGTTTAGAATGCTTTTAAGTACTGAAATTCTTGGTGGATGTATGGTTTTCCTCTTTGAACTTGAGGCAGATACTTAGCCCGCTTTATTCCTCTAGGTTTTTAATACCTCACACCTACCCTGAAGTATGAACCCTGCCAGAGACATTTACAGACATGACCTCACGTAATTCTCACCAGGACCCAAGAGTTAACCATTTCAGTATTACTCCCATTTTTTAGAGATGAAACTGAGGCTCGGGGTAACTTTCCTATCACCTGTCACTTGCCTGCTAGGCCAGGATTCAAGCCATGGTCCTCTGACTATGCTACCCTTTCAATTACCCAAATCTGCTTGCTCCCTGAATCCATGAATGTTATTTTCTACATAAGCTCACAATACCCATGGCCTTCTAAGTAATTAGATAATAAGGCAGTTAAGGCATCTTTCCAAACTCTTTTTTGGTGCTTATTTTTAAAGGACTTCCTAAAATTCCCTTCATTCTCAGAGCTTGCTGTGCACAGCCTCACACACAGCAGGCGCTCAGCAAAGACTTGCTGACCAGCTTGTGGCTGCAGCTAGGAGCTCCCCAGCGGTGACTTACCTTCCTGGCCACCAACTGGATGGCATCATCCTCAAAGGCCTTCAAATGCTTGAGCCGAGACACTAGGATCTCCTGCAGCTGGCTGTGAGTATAGGGCTGGAAGGACATCCTGGTAAGGCCCTGAGGAGCAGATGACAGAGGAACAAGTTCACTGATTGCCCAGGTGGAAAATCATCTTCAGCCTCCCAAGCTCAAGTCTCAAATTCCACAGAAGAATTCATTCATTTCTTCCCAGGACTACTTCGGCAGCCAGCTGCTGTCATTCCTGGAAACGGCCAGTGGCATGCCACAAGGCAGTAGTTCTCCAACTACTTTTTTGTTTTAGGAACCCTTTACTCTGCCAGAATCATTTGGCATTAGATGGAAGCAGAGGTGTTCCAATTAACCCAGGGATGAGGATGTCAGAATCCACACTCTGATCACACAGCCCCAGCTCGTCATGATTGGATGTTGTGCTTCCTGCTCAACTGCCAGGCTGCGAGGGCAGAGACTGCATCGGCCTGGCTCACTGCTTTACTCCAACCACCTTACAGGTAGCAGGTGGTAAGTGCTTCATAATTTCAAAAGTAATTGGCCACGCATGGTAGCACATGCTTATAATCCCAGGACTTTGGTGGCTGAGGCCAGAAGATTGCAAGTTCAAGCCCAGCCTAGGCAATTTAGTGAAATAAAAAACTAGAAAAGGACTGGGATGTAGTTCAGTGCATAGGTGTTGAGTTTAACATCCAATATACACCCCCCGGAAAACGAAGTGAAAACAAACAGCTCTCCACAATTCTGTGCAGTTTAAAAGTGTAGAGGTAACAGAATGCCCAGACATGATATGTGCAGAAAATCATGCAGCGGCTTTCCATCCAACTTAGAAATTACATACACAGCAGAAACCATATTTCTTAATTTTCTGTTTCTATTTTTGCAGAATCCCTTGGTCCAGCTCAGAGACCTGTGCTTGAGAACTGCCTAGGACCTACCAATCGGCTCGACACCCGGTTCATCATGATCCTCTCTGGCAGATCCATGGTGTTGGCAATGGCCAGGACCACCAGGCAGGCCTCCTTGTGAGTGGGCCAGTCGAAGAGATTATACATGACGTCTTGCTTGTGAGTCCACAGAAGGTCAAGCTGCCAGGGAAGAGGAGAGACATGCTGAGTCGGTCAGGAAGACTGAGCCGGGCGGGTACAAACCCTTAACCACTGCTCTCGCTGCATGCCCTGCTCAGGTCACCCTACCAAAGCAGCAAGGAAGTCCATGAACAGGCCCACATGAATGCAGGAGGGAGCCAGCACTTCCGGCCACCCTGAATTCTCTCTGGGATGTTACAGTCAAGTACTGCCCATTTCTCTTCACCTCCAAGGGACCCCTCACCTCATCCACAAGCAGGACAGTGGTTTCCTGTGGGGACCCTCGGGAGCAGAATCGCTTTGCCAGCAGTGCTGCTGCATGGTTAGCTGTTGCCTTCTGTCCCGTCAGCTTCTGCATTGGGGGAAAAACAGCTGTGGTAAACAGGTTTAAAGTGAAATTTGTAAGAGGAAGCAACCTGGTCTGAGGATTTCAGTGTCCTGTTCTCTGTACCCCCATTCCAGTCTTACCCTTAACCTGCAAGGACAGGCAAGTACCAGGGGAGAAGACAAAAGCCGTGTGTGAAATGGAAACGGGTCACAGGTTGGCCCAGAAGGCCTGCAAAAGTCACCACTGTACCATTCTGTAACTGGATATGACCCATACTGAGGGAACAGTTAATGAACACAAAAAGAGAGACCTAAGCCCTGGCCCACCTCTCAGCCCTGATCCCTAGCTGCCACCCTGCCACCTGTGGGCCAACGGCTGTTGCCATGTTGGCAAATCCCGGCTCGCAGTCACTCATGGCCCGGCTCCTAGACCTAAGAGTCCTTGAGAGCAAGAACTCCGACCCCCTCACCCTTGCTACTGCTATGCAAAAGACAACGCCTGGTAGACTCTAAACCTGTGAAATGCACGCAAGTTACTAAATGTTCCAGCTCTGCTCACCTGCAAGATCTGCACGTAGACTTGGTGGGGCTCCGTCAACTTCATGCCGTTAACCTCAATGTATTTGAAGGGAGGAACGTCATTAGCTTGGGCTGCCTGCTGCAGACATCGTATCACTTCGTGCACAGTGGCAGTCTTTCCTGTCCCGGGGACCCCAGAGATGTACATGCACCTAGGGCAAGAAGGGGAGACCTGTAGGCAGGGTCTGTGCCAGGCACCATATGCCAGAAAGATAAGATGCCTGAAATACGCAGGAGGGGACAGAAAGGGCACGGCTGGAAGTTGGTCAGAGGAGGACCTATTTAGACAGAACCATCCCTCAAGCAAGGCTGTGCACAAAACTGCCTGCCCATCGCAGGCCAGTGCCCCCACAGCCTCCTGTGCTCAGAGGTGGAGCTGTGGGAAGGAGACTGGATCATGGGGGCGCTGTGCTCCTCAGTGCATTCGTCTGTCAGTGAGCACAGCAGCGCCGCTGGGAGGCGGTGGGGGCTGCTTGCAGAGATGGGGGCGGCGGGACCTGAAGGTGCATCTCTCTCCCCAGCTGCTGCCTTTCCTCGCTGCTTCCAGGCCGCCGCACCTGACTGTTTTCCTCCGCGGCAGGCCCGTCCACCATGCTCTGTCTGCATGGGAGCCTGCCGACCATGGACCGAAAACTTCTGAAGCCTGAGCCAAAATAAACTTCTCCACCTTTAAGGTGTAGATGTTGGGTGTTTTGTCCTAGTGATGAGACAGTAACTAAGACAGCCAGATTCCTTTTTCTGAAAGGCAGAATTCTACTCCTATAGAACTTGGCTACAAAGCTGCTTCAGGAATGGTCAGCTTCAGCAATGAGGGTATTAATCCTGCAGACATTACATACCAAGACTGGGGCCTCCTTCTCAGACCACCCCACTGGCCTCACATCACTCACCCTCCAGTTTGGTCAAGGAGTTTGCTTTCCACAAAGTTGTAGATGTCTTGGAATTCCTTCTCTCGACAAGGAAGAGACTCAGGCACAGCAGAAACATGCAGCCTGCGATGGGTGGCAATGGAAGAAATGGACTTTAGAAGCCTCAGGGCACCGTAAATGAGAGACCAGTGAAGGGCCACCTGCCATCCCGGGGAAGATGGTAGCAGTGGACTAGGTGACTCCTTCCCGAGCCTGCTGTTACCTCAGCCAGACGCTGCTTGAAAGGCTGCTCTTTCTAAACACTCATTTTACATTCCGCCCTTACTATAAACACTACTGCCTGCACATGTCCCTGTTCCCTCCCCACCCATTTCTGGTGAAGAAAGCACAGGGCCCGTGAGCAGCGCTACCTCAGCCGGGCCTCCTCTAGCACGTTGGCCGGCTCCTGGGCGGCCTGGCTTCGGCTGCGGATCTTGGCAGTGACACAATGTGGTGTTCTAGGCCTGAGCTATATTCAAAAGAAAACAGGATTCAGATGGAAAAACAAAACAAAATACCATCTAGGATGCCTCATAATAATCTGGTAAAAAGAAGCAAGATGGTGAATTCCTCTTTCTGTATAAAGTACCATGACCTCCCCCTCCCAACTCACATACTTTCTCCACTGTCCAAATCCACTCTGAAATACTCTACTTCTAATTAACATCTTGAAAGAAGAAATTTTTAAGAAACTTGAAGTACTGTACACAGAGACAGGATAGAAGACTACAGTGATCCCTCACCTACCACAGGAGTTATATTCTAGAGACCCCCTCGATAGGTGAAAATCTGAGAAATAGCAGTGTTATTTTATTATTTATATATACTTTAAGGCTGTATACACCCTTCCCACACTCCTATAAACCTTTCCTACTCTATTAACCTTTTCCACACGCTTATAAACACTTCATATGCTCTCAAACACTCTCTGTACTATTAAAACTACATAATTTTAACTATATGTAAAATTCTTTATGGGTACTGGATGTGAAGTGGACAAGGAGAGATGCTGAAGTATGGGCACAGTGCGGGAAGGCAAACAGACCGATGCTATGGTCCCTGAGCCAATCAGCGCCCAGGATAGAGAACACAGTACTGTGGTTGGTCGTCTTCCATTCCATCAGCCAATAGTGTGCCATGTACAATCTCACGTTGGCAAACTTGCGCAAGAGGTAGTGAGGTACCGCATTTCCATTGTGTACAGTATGATGAAATATACTGTATTTTATTTTGATTTAATATTATTAATGTTTGAATTAACATTTTTACATTTTTATATTGTTTTAAATTTTTTAGGCAAAAATAATTAAAATCATAAATATTATATAAGTACTTGTATACCACAAAATCCCACAATATAGTGAAAACTCTGTGATATAGGATTAGATATATTTTTTTTAAAAACCTGCGATACAGTGAAGCCAGAATAAGTGAACCACAATATAGCAAGGGATGACTGTAGTCAAAACTGGGTTTGAGTGCTAAGATCTTTTGCTAGGCCTGAAAATAGGGTCAGCCTTTGTTTGGCTCAGGACTTCCACAATCCGTGACACACTGCTCGGAGAAGCCTTGCAGGAGTGTCGCAGCCCCAGGCCAGTGCTGGGCTCAGGCCATTCTCCTTTCTGGCTGGCTGGAGCAGGCCTGCTCTTCCCCCTCCTCACAGGGATTCAGTGAGGGTCATCTTTCCACCTCTCCATCAGGCAGAAAGCACTGCCACCATGGCTGTTTGAAAAGCTTTTTATCTATTAAGAGTGAGGAAAGCAGCAAAGTAGTGAGAAAGCCTTGCTGACAAGGGATCCAGGAGCCTAGGGGACTTCTGATCTTCCTTTTCACAGAGCCGATGTGTCCCTCAGGCTACACTCTCTCCTCCTGGGTGGGAGGAAGGTGCTGCGATCAGACCAGAGCAAGGGATCTCTGCCCCCTTGAGGAATTCCAGGGAAAGACGGCCTCTGCTTCAAATATAAGCTACTCAATTCCCTCCCCTGGGTGTTTTTCTTTAACTTCAATCTAAATCCAATCTTGATATGGAAAAATGGACATCAGCTTCTAATTAAGCATTTCCCAGCTGTGTTCAGAATAACAAGTTGCTCCACCAGTTTCACTTGTTTAATCCTAACATTTCCCAAACACACCTGAACACAAGCCCATTTTTTTAATGGCTATTTAATGTTTTGCTGAAGTTCTACTAAGCAGAAAAGACATCTCTGCTTCCATCTCACTGTGACACAATTCATCACCACCTAAGCTGCACTCGCAGTTTTGTATCATGCCAGACAGCACAGCCCACAGCTGGCTCAGCCCCCATTGCGCCCCCGTGCGCTTGCCGGCAGGAAGGCAAAGACAGGGAGGTGGTTGTGTGCTTCCCTCAGGAAGCTCAGCTCTCGTGGACTGGACTCATTTTCAGTCCTCAGGTTCATTTAGGTTTGCTCCACCCTGGACAGTGTTAAGTAGGACAGATTTGTGCTCAGAACCCAGCTGTGACCAACTGTGTCACTTCAGCATTCCCAACTTTTAGACCAGAAGAGGCTGCTTCACTGGCAAAGAAACCTGAGAGAACCTTACAGCCTTCCTTGGGGTCCTGGAGGGGGTCTGGACAGATGGCCCGGAGGAAGGCGGAAGGTTCCTGGATGCGCGGCAGGGCTGTCTTCTTGGAAGGGGTAGAGTGGAAGCCTCTTCGTCCTCACTGCTGGAGTCAGAATCCTCTGCTGCTGGCAGGAATTCTTTATCCTCTTGGTCATTTTTATTATTTTCTAGAAACCTGAATGGCGAGGACACATTACTTTCTGATATTCAGGGTTCAAGTCTCATAAGAATTCCGTCAAGGCCAGTATGACTCAGAGGCATTACAGTCTCTCCTGCCACCAGTGGCTTTGTTACACTTCTTCTGAGACACTGCTAACAGGGGGGTTTAATCTTATGAAACCCCTCAAATAATGGTGTGGCTTACTATGTTATACACGAGGAATCGAGGCTTACATTAAGTGACCCTCCCACAGCTCACAGATTGAGAAGTCTAAATTCCAATTAAGGTCTATCAGAGTCAGAGTTCACTGTCTTGCTGGGAATGATCGTTGTGGGGCTGTGGGAGCATATGAGCCCAGCTCAAGCCTGGCATGGTGATGCACGTCTATAATCCCAGCACTCAGGAAGCTGAGGCAGGAGGATCTCAGTGAGTTTGAAGCCAGCCTGGGCTACAGGGTGAGTTCAAGGCCAGCCTGAACTATAGCACGTGACCCTGTCTCAAAAAGGAAAAAAAAAAAAAGCTCAGATCAGCACTTGTCCCTTTGAAATTGTAATATTTGTGTGAAACGTAATTCCAGACATGATATATAAAAACTGAATTCCAATACACAGGCAACTGTCATGACTGATACATGTGTCAACTTGTGAGGTTTAAAAGTTTAGCTAAGCCACTCAGCAGGGGGCCAGGGACCTCACTTTGTAACCATCCTCATCCTGTGCAAGAGGAGGGCACAGAGATGGTGTGAGTGCCACACCCGCCCAGGGGTGGTAGCCTGCTTACAATATAAGGAAGGAAAAGAGGCTTGCTCCCCCTGTGCTTTTGTTCTTGCTGCTTTTGCCGTCTTCTGTCACCTTTGTTGGCCCTGTGCCATGCCACTTGCCTTGGACCCAGCTGAGTACGGACTGAAACCTCCACAAACTATGAGCTAAATAAACCTTTCCCTCCCTAATTTTGGGATCAGGTATTTTGTCTCAGCAACAAGAGAAAAGTAACCAAGACAGCAACTAAGAGAAGAAATTTAGATATAACAGGTGACAGGGACGTTTTTCTGCCTGCCAGGAGCAGTCTTACCGAAGCTGCTGCCTAATCCGATTCAGCGTTAAGAGAGAACTCTTTCTGTGGGTGCGATGGGAAACAGTGGTAGCTTTATTCTGATCTTCTGGTTCCTTTTCCTCCCTGCAAGATAATTGCAAACACCTTACGGGAGCCAGTTTTGGGCACCTAGGACCCACCCACAGGCACGAGAAGATAAGTCAGGTGGTCTGACTGGCTCCTATTCTTTGTATAGCTGCTATGCAGAGTTAACCACACTTTGCTAAAACATTTATAAAAGTCTGACTCAAATTCAGAGATTAAAGTTTAGTTAAATTTCACTGAACTCAGACTCATCTCCCCCAGCTACAGACCACAATATACTAATCCCAGGCAGTTTCCTGTCTTTTTTTTTGAGACAGGGTCTCACTATGCAGTTCAGGCCAGCCGTGAGCTCACTTTGTAGCCCAGGCTGGTCTTGAACTCCTAACGATCCTCTTGCCTCAGCCTCCCAAGTGCTAGGATTACAGGCATGTGCCACCACACCCAGCCTCCTGTCTTTTTTTTTGTTTTATTTTTTTCTGGTACATCCACAAATCTGCTCTTAGGCTCAAGGTTAGCAGAAATGTTCAGAACATTCTATGTAAAGGAACTGAACCTATCAGGGCCGGCTCTAGGCAGTTTCTATTTGTGATTTCTGGCTGGTCACATTTTTATTTGTACAGCTCATTATCTATAAATATTACCTAGTGTCAGGCTGCAAAGTCTGTGCTGGATGCATTATCTGCCTTTACTATATTAGAGAATGGCTTCAATTCAAATTAAAAAAAAAAAACAACTGATTTGAAAAATGATTGTGCAAATGTGGAAAGGAGCCAGAGCACCTAATGAAATCCTGAACTCTGACAAGGTAATGTAGGTTTGGAAAATATTCTTCTACAGTACAATTCTCAAATGACAGTGGGGTACAAAGAATCCCTGAAAAGCGTTTCAAAATACAGATACCATGGCAAAGTGCTTGGCATCTGATTCACTAGGTATGGGAATAGGGCTAGAAAATCGTATTTTGAGAAAACAAAAACACCAACAAGAAAGAAAATCCGTATTTTGGAAAAGTTCCCCAGTGTGTCTGGGATATTCTGCAACCTACTACTCTTAAGTTGTTTTACTATAATTCCTTTCACATCACAGGAAGGAACTCGATTTGCTCCCCGGAACACCCTGATGTCCCTTGTCACCTCTTTCCGATGTATTCTGGTTTCAGATACACACAAGGCACCCCTGAGGCTCTCTGACCCCCCTTCATAGGGGTAAGGTTCTTCTCCTCGCTAATCCTCAGGGTTTTCACAGCTGACACTCGAGTTCTCAGGGTCATGTGACTTTCAGGTGACTCTCTCTTGTCAGCACAAACCAGTCCGAGTGCTCCAGTTTTCTCCGGGGCTTTCAGAGTTGGAGATGAGGTCCTGATTCCACCCGGCTGGGATCTCTTTGAATGTGAGGTAGTCTCTGAGGAGGTTGCTTTTCGCTTAGTTTTTCTTGGAGAATCCAAGGAAGCACATGAAGTCTGCTGGGATATCTTAGCGTCAGGTGTCTTCGGGAAGCCTAAGCCCAAGAAACATCACAAAAGACATGCAAATTCTACACCTAGCAATGTACACATTTCCAATGTAGTTATTGCTAAATTTCATCTAACAAAGTTATAAAAAGACATGAGATATACAGAGTTGAATTACTCTATCCGTAAGCTCTCCGTGCAGCTCTATTCATTTTCTCTTTCCAAAACTAATGAGTAATTTTTCTAATTAGCAGCATAGTTACTTTTATTTTTAATTTTTTTCTGTATTTCATGCTGGGGATTGAAACCAACACCTCACACATGCTACTAAGTGCTCTACCACTGAAAGCACTCCTAGCCCCTCCTTATAAATCAATTTTTTCTTGAGACAAGGTCTTACAATGTTGCCTAGGCTGGCCTTGAACTTACAGTTGTCCTGCTTCAGCCTCCCAAGTAGCTGAAATGACAGGCACGTACCATTATGTCGAGTTTTGTTTGTATGTACCATTTTGTTTGTTGTTGGTTTATTTTGAGATAGGGTCTCGCTATGTGTTTTAGGCTGGCCTTGAACTCGATATGTTAACCCAGGCTGGCTTCAAACTTGCAGCAATCCTCTTGCCTCAGCCTCCCAAGTGCTGGGATCACAGGCGTGCATCATCATGCCCAGCTAAACCAACTTTTAAGTCAGCTTCTGTGCACAAATGTGCAGCAACCACATTTCCCTGAAATAACCTACCCAAGCAGTTCTCAATCAGCTCTAACACTGCACATCCTCCATTCCAACTCAAAGACCTCTGAAGAGATCACTAGTGAAGCCACTGAGTAACTCAAGGCCTCAGTGGCTTAAGTTCTCCTTAACCCACATTAGAAGACAGATTCCTGGGGACAATCATCTGGATCCTGTAACTTGTTTCACTGTTATAGTCCCAAAGGCTCCAAGAACTCCAATCCTCCACTCATAGATAAACTGAGGTGTTGAAGAGGCAAGGTCTGTGCCAGAGGCTAGGAGGACACAAAAGCTTCAACCTCATCCACAAGACACTTTGGCTGAACTGGGATGACAACAGGCATATGCAAGAGTAAAATATGTAGCTAAAGCATTAAGGCCTAAGGATGACAGCTTCTGAAAGAGACCTTCAGTGAAAGGCAAAATTAAAAGAGGAAGAAAAGCGGGCAAATGAGAACAAAGGAGACAGCTATGAGCCTAGGTGGAGAGACAGGAAAACGTAGCATGGGGCAATTTCCTTGAGCCACACACCTGAGGGGACAGGTGCAGACAGGACTCAGAGTGTTACTGTGTGACTATATCCGAATAGCCATGGTGTCTTTATTTGTCATCACCTCAAACTAGAAGCAAACCAGATGTCCTTACAGGACAAATGGATAAGCCTTGGTAAATCTATTCAACGGGATATTACTCAGCAATAAAAAGGAACAAATCCCCAGCACATGACACTGTGCCCAATGCCACACTTACTGCCCAGCTCCAGCTTCTTCCTTGCAGTGGGGATTTGGCAAGATTTGGAGGCAGAATGTCCTGATTCACTCCTTTTGACCACATTTTCCGCTGTGTGCCAAGAAGGGCTTTCTGCATTTTCAGTCCCGGGCTTCTGGCACTTGGGGCTGTCTTTTCGTAGTTTATCAAACTCTGCAAACAGTTCTGGGGAAAGGGGTTTGAACTTCTTTTCATTCCAGGACAGTTTCACAAAGAACGTCTTCTCATTTTTCAGATCCATCGGGATCACTTCATCTGGTGCTAAAGCCACTACCTGAATTTAGGATGCATAGATACATAGGAAAAGATGTGGGCTAAACCAGCCATGGCAGACTCCATCAAAGCCTCGATTAAAAACCACTCACTCCCACATTGTATCGGGAACATTACCTTTTATTACAGTTTGTGTCTAGATGTCCCCCCCAAAGCCTCATGAAGTTCTAGGGCGTTTTCAGAGGTGGCTGAATCTAGAGTGTGTGGTGCTGGGGTAAAGGCTGTGTGATCACTAAATCAGTCCACTGATTGCTTTGGCACCGCCCTAGTCCCTAGCAGTTTGGATAAGATAAAAGGGGCGGAAAGACGCTGTTAAGGCCCTTTGTTGCTTTTGCTGTCTTCCACCGCCATGAACTGT
Organism: Chinchilla lanigera; assembly: GCF_000276665.1. Classification (NCBI taxonomy): domain Eukaryota; kingdom Metazoa; phylum Chordata; class Mammalia; order Rodentia; family Chinchillidae; genus Chinchilla; species Chinchilla lanigera. Next base: position 6,769,303 of record NW_004955464.1, on the reverse strand, counting down.
TGCCCTCTGCGCTGAAACCAGCCAATGATGGAATGAAACCTCCACAAACTGTGAGCTCCATAAACTCTCCCCCTTTAACTCTAGGTGTCAGGTATTTTGTCTCAGCAACAAGAGAAAAGTGAGACATCTTTCCAAACTAAAGACGCACAGAGGCAGCATAGTTGTGTAGAAAAAGTGAGCATTTACTCAGCTGTAAATGGCGTGAAATGTCAATAAACTACACAGTAAATTATTCCCTTCATTTTCTTTAAAATGGTTTTGATTTAGTTAAGTTTATTGGTACAACTTAGATATATACAATGATCACATTCCTTATAGGGAATGTGTACCTGTACACGACATATCCTGATTTGTCTTTGGCATTCACAGTCCTGCTCTCTCCCACCAGCATGCTCCTGTCTAAACACCCGCTTCCCTCCACCCTTCCGAATCTAGCCATCCTGCTGCGTCAACTGCTCCATCTGCCTTTCTCTCCTTCATTAACCCAGATATAAGTACTGTGTACAGCCACACCACACTGGTCTCTGCTCCACCATTACCAACCACGTACTCCCTGTAAGACCACACTTCAACATCACCATCCGACCCCACTCTGAGAACCTGAAGAAGCCCCAGGAATAAGCCACATAGTTACTCTCCAAATCAGTGTCCCACTTCAGCCTATAAAACAGCAGCTCATTAGCTCCCGATTTATTATAAAACCCCAGAGCACAAATTTGCCTATAGCAGCTGACACTTTGTGCTAATTTGCACAAGGTGAAGCCCTCATTTAACCAAGCATATTCGGCCTCATGATGCTTTATGCCTGCCACAATCACAGCTAAATATAATTTCCCACCGAGACATATTTGCTAATTCCTGCTCATCCCTCAGGTCATAACCCAAATGTCACTTCCTCAAGGAGGCTCCTAACACACAGCTATGTGCTCTCAATAAGTATTTGTTTAGATGAAGCAAGAAGGCAGGCAGAGATAACAGCAAAGAATTAATTCCCCATGGGGCAAATCAGAGCCAGTAGTATTTCTGAGGTCATGCAGTTTAGGATGCTACAGAAGTCAGCACCAAACTAGAACCGATGAGCAAGGTACCACCTACCTGAACAGGGCCAATGATGGTCTCAACACTAATGTTGTCATCACAGGCGGGGTAGTCATACCAGAAAATCTCCTGTGGGTCAGGCTTCCGACCCAAGAAATGCTGTTTGCAAGGAGCAACTTCACAGAATCGGACAAACCACTGTACTCGTGCACGTTTCCTGAAATGAAGTTCAGAATCTACAAGGATTAGGTGGGAAGGAAAAAGTTAAGAAAGTCTGGGAATCTTATTTAGCACCTCCTATGCACCCAACTTTGTGCTAAGCCCTGAGTATGTATTATCTTTAATCTTCATAATTACCATTCAAGTCGGTGTTATGGCTGTTCCCTTTACAGGCAGAGAAATTAACTTTCAGGGACCTTGAGTGATTTGTCAGATGTCACATGACCACCCCACAGCCATCTGATTAAATGTCATACCCATGTCCCACTTTGTAATTGTGTCTGGGGCTGGGGATTTAGCTCAGCGGCAAAAGCGCCTGCCTGGCAAGCGCAAGGTCGTGAGTTCGGTTCCCGGTACCGGAGAAAAACCAAA
>NW_004955464.1:6702748-6767574 GCF_000276665.1 Chinchilla lanigera | reverse complement strand
TGCCTGGCAAGCGCAAGGTCGTGAGTTCGGTTCCCGGTACCGGAGAAAAACCAAAAAAAAAAAAAAAGTGTAATTGTGTCTTCAGGAGACACAAGAATTTAATAAGTATTTGAAAGGAGCTACTCCAATACAGGCCCAAAACAAATTATTAGTGGATAAATTCTGCAAATTTGTGAGTATAAAGAAGTGATCAAGGGGCTGGGGATTTAGTTCAGCGGCACAGCATCTGCCTGGCAAGCGCGAGGTAGTGAGTTCGATTCCCAGTACCGGAAACCACCACCCCCCAAAAAGAAGTGATCAGCCAAGAGTGGTGGCGCATGCCTGTAATCCCAGCACTTGGGAGGCTGATGCAGGAGAATTGCCCCAAGTTTGAGGCCAGCCAGAACAGCAAGACCCTGTCTCAAAAAAAAAGAAGGGACCAAAGTGCAGGAAAAAAAACCAGCAACATCTTACAACCAGCAAAGATGATTTCTGGGGAAACGTGCTTGCAATCATCAGCTTTATTGTACAATTAATACCACTTTACACCAAGCAAATGTTCATACACTGAATAACACCTTCATCGCCATGGTCCTTTTTTAACTCCCCACAGAGAAAGAACCCGTCCAATGGAGCATTCACCACACAGACTTCAAATCTGCACATAAGCCAGTGCTGCTGAAGTGCTCCCCCTAGTGGACACTAGTTTGATGAGGTTTCTCTCCATGTCAACTATTTCTATCTTTGTAACATGAAACTTTGTCTACTCAGTGCACCCATTCTTTCTTGCATTGTTTTATTTCATGATCCAGAGGCTCAAACCCAGAGCCTTGCTCAAGTGATAGAAGTGCTCTACTACTGAGCTCATTCCAGCCCTTAGTTTGTATTGAGACAGGGTCAGGCAAAGTTGCCTATTTTGGTCTGGAGCTCCCAATCCAGCTTCCTCTCTCAGGTGTACAAACTGCTACAGCACCATCTCACTCATGCCATTCCTCTCCCACATACCTAGGGAGAGGCAGTTTCGTGCAGTTTCAAATCGAGTTCGAGGCCAGCCTGAGCTACATAGTGAGTTCAAGGCCAGTCTGAACTGCATAACAAGACCCTGCCTCAAAAAACAAAAACAATCAAATTGGTTTCTTTCTTCTCAATCCTCCCTTTGGAGCTCTGCCCTATTCCACCACCAGTAAGCTGCAGATCATCTTCTGCCAAGCTCAGCACATCGGAGGAGGCTTTTGCTCTTCTTGCCCACTGATCTTTGAGACTTCACCTCTTCCTCCATCTTTTCCAACCCCGTGCCTCAGTCCCTTTGAGTAAAACACCTGAAGTGCTTTTGTTTTCCTGACTAAACACCAACTGATACACCTTCCTACCCCAACTCACCTCCTCCCTTGTAAACAAGTTGCACTTACCAAACTTAGTACTTCCAAGTGCCTAAACTAAAGGCTCACTGTCTCGTACAGTACCAATCTCCTATTTTTTTCTTTTCCTTTCTTCCCGAACTCATCTTTTCTCCCCATCCCCCAAATCCTGCCTTCTCATCCACTCCTAAAAATAACACAAAAGCAAAACTCCCAAGCCCTCCAGTTCCATTTTATCCAATGTTGCTCCGGTGACTGAAGAAGTTTTCCGGAGGGAGAAGGGAACAGCTGGTGTGCATGCAGTCCCACCTCACAGGTTAAGGGGCCTGTGCGCTGCTGTGAATGCAGAAGTTGGCAGCCTCCCTCTGCTTCACTTCCCGATCATCCCTAACCAGGAATGGTTTCCATTCCAGCAGCAAACTCACCGTCTTCAAACAATTCAATCAATTTTGCAACATAGGGATTTTCATCTTCCCCTTCAATCAACACAAACTGTCCAACTTGGATGTGAGTCTGACTTGAACAACCTTCTCTTTTCACAGATATTTCTCTAGGAAGTAACGGAGAAGCTTGTTAGGAAATCTCTTAGGACGAATACATTCTTTAGCCCCTCTGGAACCAAAAAGCGTTCCTTAACCAGAAACTCCCCTAATAGTTTCTCTATGCTGACTAACTCTCCTACTGGGAAACCGACTCACTAAGTTATACATAGAAGAGTAAACAAAATGGGTCAAATGAATTGTTTTTGCACAGATGGTTATAGAGGGCTTAATACAAATCCTAATTTTTCTGGTTTTGACAAAGAACAGAGGTTCCCGACTGGAAAGGTGTCCAATGCTATTATCAAAGCTGCACAGCTAGGAAAGAAACAGTAACAGCATCCCTCAAAACTGCGTAAAGAGTTACAAAGACTCAGCTTCAACACACATGACACGGTTGCACATACCAAAATGTGCTAAGCTATATAACTTTGCCCTCATCACTACTTACACGTAAGCCCACATCAGATAAAGTCCTCCCTTATGTTAATGCATAGCTCCCCTCCCTTGGTCTTCAAGCTAGAGTGCCTAGAAGAGACTGGACACAAAGCCAGGAACAGTTTTGCCTGAGAAGCAATTCTACCAGCCCGACCAAAGAGCCCCGTCACTCACTTGTAGGTCTGGTGGCCCAGTTTTCGATCCAGCAAAGGCCTGCCAACCCATGAATAAGTCTGCCTGCTCTTCTGCCTTGTGTTGTAGGATGCCATGGCTCCTGTGAAAAAGTCCTGACATCTGAGTTACCAAGGCAACACTCATGGAGTCCAAGATATACTCCTGCCTTCCCTAAGTTGAGCCTTTTTTCTTTTTGTGCTGGCCATGCCTTATTCTTGCACACTTTAGACTTCAGGATTGACGAAGATTAAACGTAGGCAATTTAGTATCATCTATGTACCTTTTATATTATTCCTTATTTCACCTTGCACACAAAAATAATACATAAGAAAATAAACTACACATCTTTGGAAGTTCTTACTGGAAAAAGATCCAATAGACATGAAACATCTAATAATGAGGCATAAAATATAAATGCAGGAGCCAGGTGTGCAGCACTCAGTAGGCTGAGGCAGGAGGATGTTGGGAGTTCAAGGCCAGCCTGGGGCTACATAGTGAGTTCAATGCCAGCTTAAATTACATAGTAAGACCCTGTCTCAAATACAACGTATATATGTGTATGTGTATATACACACACCACACATATGCAGTGAAGGAAAACCAGTAACACAAAGGGCCCAGAGGAACCCCTGGAAGTTAGAGGACCAAGTTTTGTGGCTGTTCCGAGAGAAAGGGGGATTCCTGCACTGACTATTGAATAATTAGTAGATATGGATAAGGCACTAAATCCTTACTCTCAATTTTCTTAAATTCAGTCTATTTTAGCTTATTAAAACAGGCATCTTCCTTTGAAAACCAAGCCAAGGTAAAATTTTACTTCCCTTTTCTAGAAGAGCATGGAAGTGCTCAATGAAAAGTAACCTACGTGTACCTGAGTGATTCACCCTAGGTCAGTGGTGGTGAACCTATGGTGCGTATGCCTCAGCAGGCTGTTTTTATCACTGAAACCTCTGAAAGGTTCGCCACCACTGCCCTAGATGGAGGCAGAGCAGTCCTTTCCTCTACCCTGCTCTGTCCATGCCTGTTTTCCAAACCTTAGAGAAGGGTGTCACTGTCCTCAGACTTTTGCAGCTGCTTGGCACAGGTCTAGCTCCAGTGAAATTCCTCAGGGAGGACGTCACCGAACACCTGTGGGAACATTACCCACCCCTGGGTCAGTTTCCATTGCACCATTCCATTATCAAAAAACTGACCATTGTATTACTTTACTATTTACTGTGCTTCCCACATTAGAATGGTAACCTCCACAGAGCAGGGCACTTGGGCTCCCAACTGTATCCAGGTCAGGATTTGGCACAAAATAGGTAAATGAATGGAAGGCAGAAAAAATGAACTGGCTTTAAAAATCCTCAGGACAATAGCAAATGTGGTGAGGATGGACAGAAGCCAGAATTCTCATACACCGCTAAAGGGCATGAAAACGGGTACAACCACTTCAGAAAACTGAACTTAAAAAAAAAAAAACAAAAAACGAATTCTGAATATTTATACCTTATGACCCAGCAATTCCAACAGAAATACATACATATCATCAAAAAATATGAACCAGAATGTTCATAGCAACACTATGCAGCAATGAAATTAAATCAATTTCAACTATACACATAACAGTGGGGGAAACCTCACAACGTAATATTAAGCTAAAGGTACTAAGATGTCAAAGATATAAAAGGCCTGATATTGGCTATGATTTCTTTTGTGCTGTCTCTTTGGAAGAACTCCTGATTAATTTTTTGAACTTTTTCTTAAAGAATGACACACCTACAGAAAAACACCTACATGACATAAAAGACAGATACACAGCTCAGGGAGCTCACTACCGTTTCTTACCCCCGTCCCCACCATTAGCCTAGACTGGTAGGTCAAATGGCCTGGAAATGGCCTGGAACGCCAAGAACAGTAAATGGCCTGGAAAGGCAGGCTTGATTTGTCCTAGCAAAGGCTCTGGCTGCCAGGAGGTGCCCACTGGAGGGTCTTGGTGCCACAGATACCAGATATCTGGAACATGCACACCATCCAGTTCAGGAGCCAGGGTAACAGATAAGGGAGCTGCAATAACATTTGAGTCAGCAGAAAAGGAGGCTGACCAAAACTCGACATATTTATCTTATTTAATTCTTTCAATAATCCTAGAACAATGTTAACACAGATTAAGTGCCTAATATGTGCTCAATAATAAATACTTGCAAAATGAAAGGTAGATGCTATTATCTCTTCAAGATGATAATTTGCCCAATACTACACAGGATGGCTTAGCTTTAAAAACTCAAAACCCTGGCTGGATGTGGTAGCACACACCTGTAATCCCAGCACTCAGGAGCCTGAGGCAGGAGGATCTCCCTGAGTTCAAAGCCAGCCTGAACTACATAGTGAGACTGTCTCAAAACAAAAAACAACAAAACCTCAAACCCTGAACAGCCAAATTCCAATGATTCCAATGTACTCTTAATTACCCCCACCCCTTACAATACACTCTTCTATTGAGTGATGTCATTTCAGGTCTGAAAGAGCTTGCACCTGGTGGCTTATTACAGTAATCAGGCTTTCCAAGCACTGAATGAGAAGTAGACTGGGCCTCAATTTTCTTATCCACAAAATGGAAATAAGAGAATCTTCCTTTTATTCAACCAATATTATTAAGCACCTATTTTGATCTGGCACTATTCTAGGATTACTAATGATTAAGTAAGAAAATGCAAAATGATAAATCCACCCCCTAAAACCTCTTGCATTCATCTGTAAGGGACAGAAATTGTATTTACCTTTTCAGTAGAATTTGAGGCTATGGAACTCAGTCTGTGCAAAACGTTCAAGGAATCCAGTTCCAAGGAATCCACAAACCTTCTAAAGTCCGTATACTGCCCTCTATTACAACTAAAAACTGTTGCAGAGACATTTAGTAAAGCATGTTCACATTGAACAAACCACCAGAGAGGGTACTCTTACTCGTATTTTACTGACAACTGAAATCAGATCTAATCTTTGCAGTTTCACAGGCAATAGACATTTTTTTTTTTTTTGATGCCGAGAATAGAACTCAGGACCTTCGGCTCGCCAGGCAGGCACTGCACCGCTGAGCTATATCCCTAGCTCCGGACAGGAGACTCTTACATCTCATTCTCCTAAGTCCAGTGCTTTTCTTCAGCTATCACAGCAGGTCAGTAGAAAGGGAGCCCCTGCATTTCCCTATTGGAAAGAAGATGGATAGGGGTCCCAGCAGTTCAGAGCAAGTTATCCGGAAAAAAGAAGACCCAGGTAGGAGTTTGGACCCCTCAGTCACAAAAAGCGACCCCGCCAAGTCTCTCTGGGCATAGTCACTACACACGTAAAGTGCGGTGAGAACACCTGCTCCGCCTTCCCTGTAGAGCTTGCTACACTATGGATCAGGAGAAAAGATGCGAGCGCTTTTCACAGGCAAAGCAGATGGAAGAAAAGGCTGAGACCATTCCTGAGCGTCTCAGGGCGCAATGCTCACGCTTCTCTGTTGGGGGCTTCCAGCTCACGCACTGCATCCACAGCAAACTCTCAACTGCCCGGCTAAGCGAGAAGCCTTTTAGGAACCGCGAGGTGAACGCCGGGAGCCACTGAACAGGCGCTCGGTGCGCGTCGGCTGAAAGCAGCAAAGAGTGAGTCTGCAGAGAACGGCGTCCTCGGTTCCAGAGGCCCGGCGCCCCCTCCAGCCCGCGGGCCGCCACACTCACCGGGGGCCGAACCTCCCGCGGGCTCTCCGCTTCCCACCGCCTCCGCTTCGGGATCCCTACGGGCTGCAGCAACTCCAACCTGCCCGAGCTAGACTTCTCCCCTAACAGCCACCAACTGCTCACCCTAACCAAAGCTGGTGCCCGGCTAGAACTCGAGAGTGCGGAAAAGAAAATTTCGCGCCAAAGGGCGTGGCCCCGCCCCAAGCCGTCTACGCGTGGCGTCACCAACCACAGCCCGCTCCGCCAGGGCGGAGCGTGACCTACCTGGGAGGGCGGGAGTGACGTACTTCCGCTGACGCCAGCAGCTGGCGACAGTTCTATCGGTGCGCGGCTCCCGGAAGGTCTTTACGCTGAGCTTTCCTCTTCCGAGTTGGTTTCCCGGCGGATTTAGAGAGATTTCGTCCACCTTTCTCCGTCCTTTTGGTTGTATTTTATTGACCTGGAGGTGACATAGCAAAGGATCCGACGGAATTAGGTAGAACTGAAAGAATTCTAAAATGGCGAATCGTACAGTGAAGGATGCGCATAGCATCCATGGTACCAACCCCCAATATCTGGTGGAGAAGATCATTCGGACACGAATCTATGAATCTAAGTACTGGAAAGAAGAGTGCTTTGGACTCACAGGTGAGCAAGAGCGCGCGGACTGCCTCGGCCTCCTTGTGGCCTCTTTTCTCCTGACTCGATCCTGGTAGGACCGACCCGTAGAGTGGTACTGGAGAGAAGTATATCAGTTATCAAAAACAATTTGATCGCCTACTGTGTGCCTAGACGTACTTTGAGTATTGAGGTCATCGATGAATTAGAGTCTTACTTTATTATGAAGGGTGTCTCAGGTTGAAACATGCCAAGTAATGTTAGCCAGGTGGGTTCCAAACCTGGGTTTAAAACTGTTGAACTCAGGGAGCTGGATATAACTCCCTGACATAGACATCTGAAGGTCCTAAGGGAAGTCACCATACCTAAAATCAAATTCTTAATATCCTTAAGTTTAAGTCAGTTCCAGTATTTCTACGTGTGAGTCCTAATATAAATGTAAGTGTTTGAGGGAAGCCTTCTAGGTCTTTTAGTCTTACGGCCTTTGTTCGAATTCGGGCATAAATCCATGTCCTGTAGCACTGACTGTGGACCTCGGCTTGGACCTAGTAAGCCAAGCAACCTTCCTTAATCCTCCTTTTGCTCACCTGGAAGTAGGGACAGTGTTAGAACGTTCTGATTCATGGTAAAGATTAAATGATTAATAGTAAATGTTTAGTCTTAGTACTTAGTGTATCGAAACCTTTCCCATTGTATTAGTTGCTGTCATTGATATTAGTGTTATACACTTATTCCCCCAATATTAAGCTCTTGGTGGCTGTTACAGTCCAAATCTTGAACTATCCCATTTCTATCCAAAAAAAAGCTCTTACTTGTTTTTGTTTTTTTAGCCGAACTTGTAGTTGATAAAGCCATGGAGTTAAGATTTGTTGGTGGCGTCTATGGTGGAAACATAAAACCAACTCCCTTCCTGTGTTTGACCTTGAAGATGCTTCAAATTCAGCCTGAGAAGGATATCATTGTAGAGTTTATAAAAAATGAAGATTTCAAGTAAGTGCATGTTGACTAGCTATTATAAAAGCTTCAATTTAAGCAGGGTGTGGTGGTGCATGCCTGTAATCCCAGTACTGGCTGAGGCAGGAGGCTCACCAAAATATGAGGCCAGCCTGGACTACATAGTTTAAGGCCAGTCTGTACCACGAGACCCTGTCTCAAACAAACAAACAAACAAACAAAAATCCAAGGGCCGGAGATAAACAGTGCCTGCCTGGCAAGTGTGAGGTTGTGAATTCAATTCCTGGTACCAAAACAAACAAACAAAAAACACCAAAAATATTTTTTTAAAAAAGCTTCAATTTAGTGGTTGAGAATTGGACTTTGGTCAAGAGCTGTGAACACAATGTATCTCATCTCCCCAGAGTTGTATTTGAGGTTTTTGTTCTTTAACACTTGAACTTCTTTGTTTGTTCTGATTGTATCAATCTTCTACTTTAGTTTCTCAGTCTTAGTAATTTTTCACCCACAAAAGTATTTCACAAATTGAATATTCAGGGGAAACCAATGTCTAATGTGTTGGTAAGGGAAAGTACCAGGACGCCTGTTGTGACATCTGGATTCATGTGTAGACTTCCTTTCTCCAAGGCTGTGGCCTTGGAGAAATCCTTAATTTTCTGAGCTTTAATTTCTTTAACCTGTAAAATGGGAATAAGAAGATGAATTCATAGGACTTACAGGGGAGTTAAGGTAGTATATGCATACCAACACAGTGCCGGTTGCATGGTGTAGTGGATTGACAACTGGTGATCAACTTATAACCCCCAGCTGAACTGAGTAAGTATGGTGCTGGGTGTGGGAGGCCCACCTGAGGATTGTTGCCAGCAGCATTCGAGGCAGAACTGGAGAAGAAGTTGTTAGGCTGTTGGGAGCAGAGAAGGGCTTTTGAGAACTAAAAGGCTGTTGGGAGCTGGTAGAAGCTGTAAGGAGCTGTTGGTTTTTTGGAGGAGCTTGTCATGCTGGCCTGATGAACTTGGCTGTTTTCATCCTCCAAGGAGCTCGGGACCTTGTTGGCACTGAGAATAGCTTCAGTTCACTTTGGGGGAGCCCTAGTCCTCACTTTGAGCATCACTTCCTGGCTCCGGAGGGGAAGGAGGTACACTGCCAGTCTCCTAGAGAAGCTTGCTACGTTGGCTTCCCTGATGGGAACTCAGCTGTCTTCACCATTGGAGGAGCTCAGGACCTCACTGTTGCTGAGGATGGCGGTGGTACCTTTCGGGGAGCTCTGGTTCTTATTTTGTGTTTCGCTTCCTGGCTCCAGTGCAGGAAGCACTGGAGCTCCCTCAGCCTGCTAGCACAGATTCTTCATCCTGCTGGCACAGACTTCCTAGATTCCACCACTGATCTTTGGGCCTTCCCAGTGCAGATCTGTGAAACAGGCCTGCATGAGATATTGTTATAGGCTCTAGGCCTCCAGTTGGACTTGGGGGAGGCATTGTTATGATCTGTAGGTCTTCAGCTGGACTCAGGCAGGACATTTCCGTGGGATCCAGGCCCTCAGCTGGATTCCTTGGTCTTAGTGTGTGGACAGATTTCCTGCACTCTCTTGTATATGATTCTTTGGGTGACTATTATAAATAATCTTATAAAATATGTGTCCTGTATTATATTGTCTCCCTTGCAAAAATAACCCCCAAAACCAACACACAAGTTAAACAGCTAAATGTGTTGGCTGCCTTTTTATTTTTGTCCATTCTGAAGAAGCTCACAAATATGAGAGACATATGGTAATATTTTTGCCACATGCCATGCTGTGTTCCAAGGGCTTTAAATACAGTAATTCACTTGACTTTCACATCAGTGCCATAAAATTACTACCCCTATTTTAGAAGGAAACTGAAGCACCAAGAGATTTAAGTAATTTGCCCAAGGTCAAGCAGATAGGAAGTGGCAAATATTATATGCTGTGCTTAGCACTTTCTTTGGGTTTCTTATTGAAATTTTTGCAGCCAGTAAATTAAGTACCATTATCTCCATTTTACAGTCATTGAGAAAACAAATGACCTGCCCTGCAGAGTTGGTAAATTATGGAATTGGAATTTTAACCCAGATAACTAATTTTTTCCAACACCCATGTTCATGGCTGTGTACTTGATCTGGTCTTATTGAGTACATTTTATACTTTTTATTAACACCAGCATCTCCTGGGATTCTTAAAATATTCCTGTGAAGTAGATGGTTTTTATCCTAGTTTTACAGATGGTGTATCTGAAAATTGAGCAACATGTGTCAAGTTTCTGGAGCCAGAAATAGAGAAGGGAAACTTGAACTCAGGTCATATTTTAGCCATCTTCTGTTCTATGCTGCCTCCAAAGTCCACCTTTCTAGTCCCCCAAAGAGATGAAAGAACACCTTTATCTTCTGCTGTCATGAGAGGAGCCGGTTGTAAAACTCGGGAACTATGTTAGAATGGCTTGTTTTTCATCTGCCAGGTATGTCCGCATGTTGGGAGCACTTTACATGAGGCTGACAGGCACTGCGATTGATTGCTACAAGTACTTGGAACCTTTGTACAACGACTATCGAAAAATCAAGAGCCAGAACCGAAATGGAGGTGAGTGCCAAGGCTGTTACGCCACGCCAGTTTTTATGTCCCTGTATCCTTAAGTCACTTTCCACATGTTCTGTCCTCATAGTTCTGCTAGCCTGCTCTCCAGAGCTCTACTCCACAGTGCTGTACATAGAGCGAGTGTACGCTTACTCGTGTAGGAACGCCACTGAAAGCTGGTACATACAGGGCCGCTCCATACCTTTTATAGAAAGGCTTTCTGCTCTGAGGAAGAACCTGGGTAGTGATCTTTGTCACTTAGTGTCGTAACGAAAGACTGTAACATTTGCTTTTCCCCTATGTGTGTCACTAAACAGTAGAAGACTAGTAAGTTGGTACATGTTGAATATCCCATATTCAAGATGGTTTGGGACCACAGTGTTTCAGATTTAAGAATTTTTTGGGTTTTAAAATATTTCTGTAAACTTCACTGACATTTTGGGCCAGATAATGACTTGCTGTGGGGGGCTTTCCTGACCATTGTGGAATGTTTGAGAGCATCCCTGGCCACTACTCCTGGATACAAGTACAACTTCCTATTAGCAGGGTGATAGGGTTATGGTTGAGAACCACTAAACTAAGGTAATGTATGCCACGGAAGTTGTAAAAAGCTGTTACTGCATGTGCCATGTAAAATACACGTTCTGTACTCAGAAACATCATGGATTCATATGAGAAATCACACAAGAGTTATATGATGTTAAAATTAATGTGAATTGATACAAAATTTTACTTCTAAATTATTAAAATTACCTTGAGTTACGTGATCTATTCAAGGGCATCCCCACATACTTCAGGACTGTTTGTGGTTGCTTTTGTGTTTGCCTCTCCTGCTAATTGGGTTTACTCTGTCTTCATATTACTTCCAGGTTGCTTGACCTAATGACTTTTTCTTTCAGAGTTTGAACTGATGCACGTAGATGAGTTTATTGATGAACTGCTGCACAGTGAGAGAGTCTGTGATATCATTCTGCCTCGGCTACAGGTGAGAGACAAAGGTTTATTATGGGAGGTTCCCATCTCCAAGACAGGCAAATAGACAAACACGAATCCATATTGAAACACAGAAGCCCTGGGTCATTGGGGTCCTGCTGCTAAGCATCTCCGTAGCTATGAGAAAGAAGATGGGGACTGAGAAGAAAGTGAAGTATTTTGAGGGTAGAACACTAAAAGTGAAGGAGTTTCTAAACTTTGTGAGCGGCTTTTTTCATATTAATCATATAAAGCCAGGCTGTTTAACAGAGAAAGAGGACCAGGAGTGGGGAGTTAGGTCCTTGCTTCATGAAACCTCGCCTTTATCAACATCCTTTCTGTTAAGGAATTTTCCTTGAAGCACCCTTTAAGGTCATGTTTTTGATTTAAAAACTACTGTTGGGAAATATGTAGGGAACACATTCGTGGGCACCTTAAAGAGAAAGGGAATGGCCTTACAGTGGAGAGATAACTGGATAGGAAGTTAGGAAACCTAAGTTGTAGGACCTGGTCCTAATTTCCACTCTACAAAATGAGATCAGACTAACCAAATGGTCTTCTTAAAAATTTATTATTGTTGTTAATTTTTTCTTTTAACCATTAACTGAAGTACCTTGTTTGTTTATTCTTCTTTCTTTTTTGGTAAAATTGACCTACAATGAAATGTAAATCTTAGGCACATTCTCAGAGTTTTGATAAATGCTATAAACTCCAAACTTTTTAATTTTTTTATTAATACAATATTTGGGGGTGCATGTTTGCAGTACATAATGACCACATTCATCATGGGAAGTTAGTACATGTACATAACAGATCTTAGTTCTTTTTTTAATACTCTTCCCCTCTCCTCTCCTTCCTACCTCCCTCCATCTCTTGGTCCCATTTACTTCTACAAAATTTGTATCTCCAGTACCACATGCTTTTTAAACTGCTCTGTAGGTCTGTTTTAAGGGTACTGAGAGGAACAAATGGAGACAGCTCCACATATTCCAACCCGGTTAGCTCCTTTTTGTTCTAGGTTACATGTGGGGCTTGAGCAGGAAGACTTCCTTTGAATGAAGCCTTTCTGTCTTAACTGGCTTTCTTGCAATATATAGATTAAAATTTGGTAAGTTTTTGCTTATGTGTAACCTTTGAAACCATCACTGCAATCAAAATAATGACTCTTCTTTCCTGTCCCTCCTTTTTCCTAAGCAACCACCAGTGTGCTGTCACCGCAGATTAGTCTGCATTTTGGAATTATGTGCTACATGTTCATTTTCACTGGGCATAATTATCCTGAGATTCACTGTGTTGCCGCATGTATCACTGATTTGTTACATTCTGTTGCCTAGTATACCATTGGATATACCACAGCTGTGAAACGTTTTATCTGTTTATGCATTATTTTGGAATACCAGGTCAATACACAAAAACCCATTGTATTTCTATACGTTAGCAATGAACAATAGGAATTTGACACTTTTTTAAAAGATGTAATTTACAGTATCATCAAAAAATTTAAAACAAGGGAAATGTTGTCAAAAGATAAGCAAGACTCATACACCTAAAACTGTAAAATGTAGCATTACTAAGAGAGACTACAAATCTAACAAATGGGAAGATGTCCAGATGCTTCTTGACTCCTCCTGAGGTTATACCCTAGTCAGTCCTTCCTGTGTTGAAAATGTGCTTTCTTTATCTAACCTGCCAAATAACACAACATAGCACAGCTTATTTTGAATATGCTCAAAACATTTATGTTAGCCTGCAGTTGAACAGAATCATCTAACACAGCCTATCTAATAAGAGAATGTTAAATGTCTTATAATTTATTGAATACCTGTATCTGGAGAATGTTGCTGACACAGTGTAGTGTAGAGTTCTGCTTGTCTACCCTTGTGATGATGTGGCTGACTAGGAACTTTGATTCACTGCCACTGCCTGGCATTGAGAGGTTTTTTGGTTTGGTTGGTTAGTTGGGTGGTTTTTTTTGTTTGTTTGTTTGTTTTTTTGAGACATGGTCTTACTGTGTACTGCACGCTAACCTCAAAGTTGAGGCAGTCCCCCTGCCTCAGCCTCCCAAGTGCTGAGATTACAGGTGTGTACCACAAAGCCCAGCTCCTAAGTCTTACTTTAAAGCTATAATAACAAATGCATCACTGAACTGCCATAAGGCAGACAAATGGAATAAAATAAAGGAACTAGTAATAGCTTGTATACATGGACAGTTGCTTTTCTACAGACATGCTAGGGTAAGTCCTATTGAAAAATGATAATCTTTTCCACAGATGGTGCTAGAAAAATTAAAAAACCATAGGCATACAAATGAATCTGCCTTTCCTCACACCGTATATAAAAATTAACTTGACAGGGATCACAGACTTAAAAACAGAACTACAATAGCAGGTACCTTATGTTGTCAAACATTTCTGTAATGGAATACAAAAACCATAAATTTAAAAAAATAAATTTGTGGGCTGGGAATTTAGCTCAGTGTCACAGCACCTGCCTGGCAAGTGCAGGGTCGTGAGTTCGATTCCTGATACTGGGAAAAAAAACAAAATAAATAAATAAATAATATGTAGATCTTTTGATTTTCTAAAGACTGTATTCCAAAAATGGAAAGTGTATGTGCACAGCATACAACAAAGCATACTTAAACTTGTAATATGTAAAGAAATTGCTTGAGCTTAATAACAAGACAACCCAGTGATTGTTTCCCAGTGGCATGATAAGTGAATCTTTTTACATTGACTTTACTGGTTGAGCGTACCTAATCAGAGAATCCAAAATGCTCCAAAGTCCACAATTTCTTGAACGTCATATTGGTGTTCTGAAAGTTTTAGGTTTTTTAGCATTTCAGAAGGGGGATGCTCAACCTGTATTCTTAACCGCCTTATTCGTAGTGGTTGGAAACTGGAAAGAATCCAAGTAGGCATCAGCAAATGACAAAGTGTGGTATATTCATACAGTGGAATGCTGCTGAGCAGTAAAAATGAACTACAGAGTAACTTGGGTCAGTTGCACTGTGTGAAAAAAAGAATATTCATATGGAATTGTAGTAACTGTAAACTATAATAACAGAAATTAGATCAGTAGTTGCCTGGGTACCGAGTGAAAGAGTGAGGAGAAAGGAATGAGATAAAAAGGGATGTAGGGGCCGGGGATATAGCACAGTGGCACAGTGCCTGCCTGGCACACGCAAGGTCCTGAGTTCAATTCCTGTACCCCCAAAAAAGGGGCATAAGTAAACTTTCGGGGAAGAGGATATATTTATATGTTTATGTACTGCTGGTCTAACAGTTGTATACAGTATGTGTCAGCCCATACAGCTGCATACAGTACTTGTGCGGTTTATTGTTAGTTTTACCTCGAAACTTTTTAAAACTTGTGAGAATCATTGGAATAGATGCAGACTAAAGGTCGCCGGCTCTTTCCACTCTACTGTTCTCTGATTCCACACATCCCCATGGTAGATAGGGGTCTTCTGTCCGGGGGCATAGAAGTGGAACTGAGCCAGGGAGTTTGGCTGAGGCAAGCAAAACTTTATCAGGAGGGTTTTACTTCTGGGAGATACAGTGACGGAGAGAATAGTCAGGCTTGTTAGAAAGATGAAAGCTTTTTTACTGGTGTAATGATTGCAAGGGGTAAGCTAAGGTCTAGGAATTTTTCATTGGTCCAGGATAAAAAGTTTTTTTTTCCCTGTGCAGACCTCTTGGCCTTAAGAAACTGGTCATCAGTTTATCATTGAAGCTGTGAATGCCCCATTTTGCACAAACGTCCTGGCCTTATGATTAGGATGGGGCTCTACAGTTCCTGAGAGAACCTCTTGGGGGATGGGGTAGAAGAAGACACAAATCATGCTTTTATCTCATTATGGGCCTGGGAGTTATTTTGCCTCTGTCCCTTTGTGATGATCCCCCAATGATGTACCTGCTTTTTTAAGGTTAATAATGGAGAGAGAGAGGATGTAGGGGAAAACACTACTGTACTTTCAAAAGGTAACAGGCCCTGAGCTAAGGTCCTCGGAGTACACTTGCCCTTTGTTCCCTGACCCATAGTTTTTAGAACTCATAGCATTAACTAAAGGGTCCCAGATACAGTTTGTAGGTTGGGGGTAGGGACAGTTTCTTATATGTTGAAGTAATCACAGAAACTCCCAACCAGGTAGGTTCTCTGCCTAAGCTCTCCTTTTAGATGCTATCTGATGCTCAGTAATTTCTGAAACAATTTGTTGTATCACATCTCAGAGATGCTTCATTCTGCTTAGAAACAAAAGGAATTGTTTTTAAAAATTTCTATTAGTACACATTTGCAGTACATGATTACTTATGGGGAGTTAGCAAATGTGCATAACATATCTTAGTTGTTTTTACTTCCCCTTTTCCTCCCCTCCCGCTCTTGGTCCAAAAGGCGTAATTTAAAAATCAGAGATGTAATATATTGTATGGTTCCTTTTTTATGATACAGAATAGACAAATCTATAGAGAAAAAAAAGGCAGATTTGCTAACACAAAACGCAGGGATGGGGTAATGATGAATAATTATTTATTGGATATGGGGTGCTTTTTCTGGAGTAGTAAAAAGTTTTAGAACTAGTGAGGTCATTTTTCACATTGTACATACACAGAATTATACACTTTAGTATGGCTAGTTAAATGAATTTCACCTCAATAGTTAAAAAAGACAAAGGGATAAAAACTTTAAATAAAGCAAAAAGGAAAGAAGAAAGGAAAAGAACACATTCAGCACATTCCCAGTGGGACCATAATTTGTATGTCTCGCTGTCACACAGCTTGAACCACTGGTGGTGCACGCATGACTGTCCCCGCAGGTGGCCCTCTATTAATTTTGTTAGTAAAAAGGCCAGTAAAAGTGATTAGATCCATTTGTACCATCAGTGGTACAAGCCGCCCCACGGGACAGTCATATAGTACCGCCCAGCTCCCAGCTGGTGGGAGTGTGTTGGAATTGGGAACTGAGTGCAGATACCTGACAAATGAGTGAGACGAATTTGCTTGAGGCAGCCAACCATCCGCATGGGTGTGATTGGTAGACAGGTGCTCAGTACTGAACAGCAGCGCATCAGCTTCCACATGGAGCCAGCTCTTACCCTGTGAGTAAAGATCCGCAAAGCGGATGTGGTGTGTCTCTCCTGTTCCGTACTCACTACTCTGCAGCAGATAGTGAAGAGAATGAAATCACCAATCTAAAACCTGCTTTTGGGGATCAGTTTTCACACCACCTCATTGTGGGCTACACTATTACTACCTTTAACTGTTCTTACTTTTAGAAATGTTGCAAAGATTGGGAAAACTTCATGTGCAGTCAGGTTGCAGCTAAGGGTTCCAAACCCCAGTGAGCTCTGAGCAAGCCTGTTACTGTAAGCAGTGTGACTTGCATGTAGTCTAGAAGGAAAGACCACAACATGAGCATCTTTTAGTACCTATCAAGCCTGACTAAGGAGAGAGAAATTGAAATCTGACCGATAAATGTTACCAAATCACCGAAAGGTGTGTTCCGATATGAACCGCTATAAGTCCTTAGACTACCTTTTGCTGGACATGGTGGCACATGCCTGTAAGCCAAACTTCTGGGAGGCTGAGACAGGAAGACCATGAGTTCAAGCCCAGCCTATACAACCTGTTGAGACTCTGTCTTTTAAAAAAAAAAAGAAGATCATAATAATGAGGCTGGGAATGCAGGTCAGTGTGAAAGCCCTGCATTCAATCTCCAATACTACTGGGGGAAGGAAAAATAAAAAGACTGTTTACCCTGAGTCTGTTCTTAGTAACCAACCCTCAGGTCATCAGTGTAGTGGGCACCCCCAGTACTGTTCACCAGCTGCTCCTCCTCGTTCATAGTGGGTTGTCACAGCCTCTCCATGCAGCCCAGGGTGCTCAACTATTGTTTCTGGCCAACGTAAGTATTTGTGTTTGATGGAATGAAAATACATTCCAAAGCAACTTCCTGCCAACATCAAGGCACATCCAGCCAAAGCTGAACTGAGCTGGGTGTGATGCTTGCCTATAATCTCAGCCCTTGGGGAGGCTGATGTAGGATTTCAAGTTTGAGCCTAGTCTGGGCAATTTAGACCTTGTCTCAAAAAAACCCAACCAAACAAGTGAAAAACAGGCTGGGCATATACCTCCCTACTCAATTTACAAGTACTTCATAAACTCTGCCATTTACTAGTCCACCAAGCATGCAGAGTTGGAAGAGGCTTGAAGAAAGTCATGATCCATTTATTTATGGTCATTAACCTGGCAACACATAAGACGGTATTTAACATTTTTGTGTAGTAAAGCAGATCATTATACTCTAGCCTTTCAGGATTATTTATTTATTTGACTTCATTTTGGGAATCTTTGCCACATAATTACGAATGTCCTTCCCCATCTTTTAGCAAGTGTGACTATTAAATACACTGCTATAGTGTGATTTAATGCAGTATATTTTATTGTAATTGACTTATCAAAGCAAGGGACTAACAAACTCCTATTAGTCAGAACTACTAAAGACAGTTTTAAAGAGGGAAATGGAATTCATAGTATCACCTCTTATTTATTATGAGCAATAATTAGTATAAAGTTTTACATGTTTAAAAAAAAAGAAGTAACGATTTCAGACTCTCCTGAGTCTGGTAAGTATTTTTTGTGCACTGTTGGATACTGTCCTGGATCCCAAACTCCATCCCGTTACATACCTCATTTCTTTCAATCTTTATAGAATTTTAACGGAGGATAAATGAGAGCTAAGTAGCATACACATAATTCTCATTATTCTACAACTGCCTGTCCAGGCCACTGAGCATTCTTGTTTTTTTTTGTTTTGTTTTGTTTTTGTTTTTCTTCCGGTACCAGGAATCGAACTCACGACGTTGCGCTTGCTAGGCAGGCGCTGTGCCACTGAGCTAAATCCCCAGCCCCCCACTGAGCATTCTTTATATCCTTGTGTCAGGAAGATGGTGAGCAGTCTCATGACCCAGTCATTCCATCTGGCTGGGTCTCTTCCCTTGAAACTGTCAAGCAACCCAATCTCAGCCACAAACTTTGGATTTTCTGTGTATCTGACAGTGTATGCTCATAGGAGATAGAACCAGCTGAAAATTAATTTCTTCCCTTCAGCTTTGTATTTATGTTTGTGGCAGAAATCAAGAGAGTATACAGATTCCATGTATATTAAACTCTAGGAAAATCTAAATTGTCTTTGAAATCACTACAGCTCTTGTTCCGTGGCTTTTGTCAGTGTCAGAAGCCCAGCGTTATGGCCTCAGGACATAGAGGAGAGGGCAGTGACTTGTAACTAACTTTATGTTCTCTGCAGAAACGCTATGTGCTAGAAGAAGCTGAGCAGTTGGAGCCTCGAGTTAGTGCGCTGGAAGAAGACATGGATGATGTGGAGTCTAGTGAAGAGGAGGAGGAAGAAGATGAGAAGGTGAGGCACCTAGGAATCTTAGAAGCTGAGGGTGGTTGAGAATGGTCCTTGTTTTTGTTTCCAAACTTTAATTTTTAATTTTCTTTCAAAAAAATTTTTCCTATCACAAATACAAACTTTAAAGTCAAGTACCCCTTGACTCATATCTTACCATTGTCATTTACTAGTGTTATAATCTTAATGTTCCTTCTTTTTTTTCCTCCTAGTGCTGGGAGTTGAACCCATAGCTATGTCCCCAGCCCCTTAATAGTGGTATAATTATGAAAATTATTTAATCATAATTTTCTTCTTTGTAAAGTAAGGATAGTCATGTTCTCTCAGGACTGTTGTGTTAAATGACCCTTCCTTTCCCCTTTTTATTCCATTCAAGCTTTGAGCTTACTAGTTAATGTCACCCATACCCAGTCAGTGGACTAATCCAGTTATCACATCCACGATCCAGTCCCTCTCAAAAGCTCCACCTGTGAGTGCATGGTGCTTTGAGGGGACATCTAGATAAAAACTATAACAATGGTGAAGTGAGATCTAATTACTTTTACTTGATATGCATAACTGAAAATCTCATTTTTAAAAAAAACCGCCATTCTTGGGCTGAGGGTATGGTTCATTGGTAGTGCTTGCCTAGCATGTGCAGGGCCCTGAGTCTGGTACCTAGCACCACATGAAACAACAAAACAACCCCATTGTTTTCCCACTTGCCTGCCTTGTTTATATATGTGTGTCGGTCTGTTTCTGTTGTCACCGTCCTGGCCATTTTATACAAATGCTACACTGTCCTGATTATATAACTTAAGAAGAAGTCTGAATTTTCACTAGAGCAAGAGATTTCTATGTAAATAATAGAATCTACTGCAAAGTTTAAAAGAAACCTGCTAGTATTTTGATTAAAATTGCATTGACTCTATAAACAAACTTTGAGGGGAAATGAAAGTGACATCTTTTTGATAGCCATGAAGATAGTATATCTGACAGCCATTGTCTCTGTGAGGAGTGTGCATTTGTTCTAATTATTTCTTTGATGTGACCTGTGGCCCCACCCCCACTGCTTTAAGATCTTATTGTTTAGCTGGTTATTTTGCAGTTTTACTATCTCTGGGGTATGACTTTACTTTTATTTACCTACCCGTGGGATTGTTTCCCAGATGCTTTTCATCAGTTTTCCCCTCTACACTCTCTCCATTCTCTCTCTTAGATGCAAGC
Organism: Chinchilla lanigera; assembly: GCF_000276665.1. Lineage (NCBI taxonomy): Eukaryota > Metazoa > Chordata > Mammalia > Rodentia > Chinchillidae > Chinchilla > Chinchilla lanigera. The sequence goes on along the minus strand of NW_004955464.1, from coordinate 6,747,656 downwards.
TTTTATTCCATCCAGCTTGTCTGTGTTTACCTTTTTTTTTTTTTCTTCCTGAAACAAGGTCTTGCTGTGTAGCCCAGGCTGGCCTTGAACACACGGCAATCCAGTCCTGCCTCAACCTCCCGAGTGCTGGGATTATAGGCATGCGCCTGGCTTCTTTACCTTTTTTAAATCTTGTTTGCCCATGCTAGCTCCTAAACTATGATGTCACTGGCCGCTAAGCATCTTCCAGCTCTGTTATGATCTATGGGACCACCACCATATATCCAATCTGTGGGTGACAGAAAAGCCATTATACAGGACATGCCTATTTCTGTTCCTATAGATAGCTAGGGACACCACTGACTGGGACCTTCTCAGCTTTGAGTCCTAGATGCCTTTCATGCATCGGTGTTTATGCAGAGCTCATTATTTTTCCTTAAAGCCTTATTATAGTATTGACATTGTTTTCAGGCAGCTCTACTGGATTCCTATTGCTTTAGCCCCAGTACCTCATTGCATCAGGTTATTTATCCTGTACAGATTTTCAGCCTGTATTTTTCTGATTTCCTTCCTATGATGCTGCTTAACATTCACATGTCCCTTGTATTTCCTATAAACTATTAGACCTACAGGCTTAATCAGATTTGAGGGATTTTTTGTTTGTCTTTTGAGACAGGGTTTCACTATACAGTTCAGGCTAGCCTTCAGCTCACTTTGTAGCCCAGGCTGGCCGAGAACTCAAAGCGATCCTCCTACCTCAGCCTCCTGAGTACTGGGATTACAGGTGTGTACCACCACACCCGGCCACTTTTGGGGATTTTTATCTCATTTTGGAGTGTAACAACACTGTTTCATAGCAATGGTATGTATGTCCCCTGGGGTGTCTCACTTTTTGTAATGTTAGAATCCACTGATGAGCAATGACTAGCTCCTTCAGGTTTTATAAAATAGTGATATATTCTAGTTCTTTCATCATCATTTTCATCTGGAATATACCTGTAAAAGGAAACATTCCAAAGCCATGCATGATAGTGCATGCTTGTAATCCCAGCACTTGCAAAGCTGAGGCAGGAGGTTCACCAAAAGTTCAAGACTAGCCTGGGCTACATAGTGGAGTTCAAGGTCAGTTTGAACTACATAGTGAGACACTCTCAAAAACCAAAAATAAAGGAAAGGTTCCAAATCAGCATTTAGTTTTTCACAGGTGCAGTTTATAGAGGAAAGACAATTGATCCCTTTTCTTTACCAGCCTTAAAAGTTGACTATATACTATCCTCCCGAAGTGATGCTATTTTACCTCTAATAACTTTACAACTGACCTAAAACAATTTTAAGACAGGGTCTCTCTTTGCAATTCAAGCTGGCCTTGAACTTACTATAAAGCTCAGGCTGGCCTTGAACTTGCTGTGATCCTCCTGCCTCAGCCTCCTGAGTACCAGGATTACAGGTGTGTGCCACCACACCTGGCCTTGACTTAAGCAGTTCTGATGTTTTAATCTGTTGTCTGTGTCAACAATCAAATTGTCCCATCTTTGGCCAGTGGAGGCTTCTTCTGCTTAATTTCTTAGATTCCTTGATGTAACTGTAGAAGTCTTCAGTAGCTTCCGTGCGTCCTCATGTGTATTCCAGTCACATCTGGCATACTTACACCCCAGACCTTGAGTCAGCCATTTCCATGAAATCTTCCCCCTCCCCCCACAATGAAGTCTTTAGTTTAACAGTATATGATATTTAGATACTACAGTCTGGGCACTGTAAGTAGTCATTAGTAGCAGGTTGATTGGTGTTGGTAAACATTTACTTTTGGCAGTACTAAGGGAAATTTAGTTTTGAGGATTTAGATACACCATGGCCTTTTACTTAATTGACCTGTACCTTTTTTTTTTCCTAAGACAGGGTCTTGTTATGCAGTTCAGGCTGGCCTTTAACTCACTATGTAGCCTAGGCTGACCTCAAACTGGTGACAATCCTGCCTCAGCCTCCAAGTGCTGAGATTACAGGCATGTGCCACCATGCCCAGCTTTTCTTTCATTTTGGAAATCCAGCTTGTTTTTGTCTTCACGGTTATCACACTATGTAATCACCTTACTGTGTTATAGAGTCACTGGGACATGGGCTTCAGGACAGGCTGAGGAGGGGAGTATAATCAGTATTCCTAGATGACTGACCATTAATAGCCTGTGCTCATCACTGACCCATTCCTCTTCTTTCCAGTTGGAAAGGGTGCCATCGCCTGATCATCGGCGGAGAAGCTACAGAGACTTGGACAAGCCCCGCCGCTCTCCCACACTGCGATACAGGAGGAGCAGGAGTCGGTCTCCCAGAAGGCAAGGCACTAGTCCTTAGATTTTGGGTGTTACAGTCTAGGAGTTTGGATTTTGGGGAAAGAAAAATGCCAGCCTATGGAGAATGTTTGCTCAGTGTATTAATTACCTATTGCTGCAAAACCACTACACACAAAACCTCATGAGCAGACAATGAAAACCATTTCTTTACTTCACAAGTGTGTGGTCAGTGATTTAAGGTGGAAGTAGAGATGCATTAGTTGGAGTACAAACTGTGTTTATTGACTTTATACTGGCTCATATAAGCTGGCCTTTGCAAGGATGGCTGGGGCAATTTAATGTCTTTTCTGTGTCTCAGCCTCCAGCAGGCTATTAAATATGTTCTCATGACAGTGGCAGAATTTAAGAATACGCAAGTCATTCAAGCAAGCGCTTTTCCAGTATCTGCTTGTGCCACATTAGCAAATACACCATTGGCTGAAGCAAGTCACTTGGTCATTCCCAGAGTTAAGAGTGGGAAAGGGCTATAAAGTTACATGACAGCATGTAATCCCACCACTCACTTGGGAGGGTAAGGCAGGAGGATCTTTACCAGTTGAGACCAGCCTGGGCTGCAAAGTGATCTCAAGGCCAGCTGAACTGCATAGTGAGACCGTCTCAAAAAGACAAAAAATAAAGTTACATGACAAAGGACATGGATACAGAGAAAAATAAGAATCAGGACCACTGGATTCATCCCCAGCACCTCTCCCCAATGAATTGGGGCCAGTTTTGCAATCTGCAGCATCCACTACACTAACCTTGGCTCCACTTTTCTTTTTTCTTTGTAGGCGGAGTCGCTCTCCCAAAAGAAGAAGGTAAGCTCTCAATTGTTTCTACTGAGCGAGGGATTGGGAAAGGGTGGTAGTATTGTGTGTGTATTACCAAACAGATCTATCAGGCTGATCGATCTTTTCCACAGTCCTTCACCCCGCAGAGAGAGGCATCGGAGCAAGAGCCCAAGACGCCACAGAAGCAGGTCCCGAGATCGACGACACAGATCCCGCTCCAAGTCCCCAGGTACAGCATTTGGGCTGTTTGTCACTGCTTGTCTTAACAAATCTAAGAAGCAGTTATCCTCCTGCAATATAGAAGTACCTAACCATTCTGTTGCCTGGCAGAAAAGGAAATAGATGTGAAATTTGAAAATTAAGGCTTGCTAGCCAGACATGGTAGCACACTCCTGTAATCCAGCACTCTGGGAGGCTGAGGAGCTCAAAGCCCAACCTGAGAAACTTAGCAATTTAGTGAGACTCTGTCCAGAAAAGTGACCAGACATGTAGCTCAAATGAGAAAGCCCTGGGTTCAATCCCCAGTACCACCAAAATGAAAAGAAAAATGGGACTCAGATCTTTTCTGTAGTTGCTACAGCAGCACCCAAAGTTAAAGGGGAAAGATTGGTTTGTTTGAGATAGGTCTTGCTATGCAGTTCAGGCTGACCTTGAACTTATTGTGTAGCCGAGGCTGACCTTGAACTCAAGGATCCTCTTTCCTCAGCCTCCCAAGTGCTGGAATTACAGGCGTGAGCCACCACACTCAGCTCAGAAAGGTTTATTTAGCTCACAGTTTTATAGGGGTTTCAGTCCATAATCGGCTGACTCCAAGAATGAGGGGTGCGGCACAGAGGCCTCACAGAAGAGAAACTTTTGTTCATGGTAGGCAGAAGGTAACAAAGCAACAAGGTGAGCATTAGCAGAATCTTTCTGCCCTTTTATTTAACCCAGGCTACCGAGATTAGGGCAGAGCCAAACTGATTAGTGCACTGATTTAGTAATCACCCACCCTTAATCCTAGCATTGCACCATGAGTCAGTCATACGCTAGGTTTAGCTGCCTCTGAAAAAGCCCCACCTATGACTGCATGAGGCTTTTGGGAGCGGGGGGGACATCCAGACAAAAACCGTAACAATGAGCTTCAGTATTTTCATCTGAAATTACAAGAACAATGCCTACAGGGTGGCAAAGACCCAATGTGATTATGAATTTAGGTGTATTGTCCTGAGGGTATTTGGTTTTATTACTACTTTCCATGCCACACATACACTGCTTGGAGTGGTGCTGCCAGCAAGAGGTTTCACCACCATAGGCTACCTAAGTAATAAACCGATGGGTGGGATTGGGGGAAGTGTGAATGACGGTTCAAGAGTTAAGACCTGACTCATCCAAAGACCTTTTCTTTCACAGGTCATCACCGTAGTCACAGACATAGGAGCCACTCAAAGTCTCCTGAAAGGTAAATGTTGACCTCTATTTTAAGAACATAAATCTTAGTTCCGAAATTAAAAATCTTAAGTTGGGGGTGATGGCACATGCCTATAACCCCAGCACTAGGCAGCCTGAGGCAGGAGGATCACTTTAAATTTTTAGCCCAGCCCCCTTTCTTGCTCCTACTTAGTAAGTTCAAGTCAGCCTGAATTACCTATCTCAAAAATGGAAATAAAACTCAATTGCAACAAAGTTGGGCCTGAAATGTTGTTTTGATGAGAGTAATGTAACTGGGAGTTCTCATTTATTTCAGATTATTGGCGTTTTATCCTGAGAATTACTAGGAGTCTCTTGCACTTTTTTTTCTTTGGAGGGTTGTGGCTTTGGATGTGGTCTCAAAAGACATGATGTTTTTTTCAGTTGTGGGAATTTTTTGTTACTGAGGTCTGAAGCCTAAGGCCTCACACTTGATAGGCAAGCACACTGCCACTGAGACAAATACCCAACTCTGACCTGGGTTTTAAGTACCAAGTTTTAAAACTAACAGTTGAGTGACCTTGGCCAAGTCATTTTCATTTGAGCACCTTTCATTGAAATCCCTGTGCACTATTAACCTCTCAAGAGGTGGTTTCCTTAATGCCAGATTTACAATGTTCCTCTGAGATGGGAAGGGGGGATCATACATAAATCACCAAGCACTTTTTAATGAATATTGTGTCATTTCCATGCTCCCAAGTGTCCACATGTCATAGCATTTGTCAAGTGCCCTTCCATGTTCAGTGTAATGATTTATAAATATATATTCCATTTCAGGTCAAAGAAAAGCCATAAGAAGAGCCGAAGAGGGAATGAGTGATGAATTCAGTTTGGTTTTAGCCCAAATAGCCTCCTGTGGATATGAGGGTACCACTGTGGAAGGATTAAGAGCTGCTCTCCTGGCAGCTATAGTATTTTAGTGTTTTCTTCTCCAGGTTTTTTTTTTTTTTTTTTAAATGGAAGAGGTGCTGAGTTTTGTATCGCTTTTTCAGCTGCAAACATCTTTGAAGGATGTTTCTTAAGGTCAGTTTTTGACCCAATCAACTACAAATATATTCAGACTTATGAGTGTAGAAAGGATCTGGGAATTGGGGATGTGAGTGAGAAAAGATGAGACCATATTAATGACGATTGCCTTTTTGTTATTAAACCTGAAACACCCATTTGACACTCTTCTCTAGTTTTACTTTTTGATTTGCCCCATGATTAGAACTACTTTAAGAATCCTTGGATTTGTGCTGCTATTTATCAAAGATCAAACCAGTATAACATAGTAATTTCTGTCTTTTTTCCAACAATAGAAAGTAGTAATAAACATGAAAACTGGCTGGTCCTCTGGATTATTTAATCCAGTTTCATCCACCAGTTTCAACAGACAGTAGCACTTAATACCCCCCTTTTACAGTGCATTCTTGTATAACACCATTTATTTTTCTCTACAAGCCTTGAAAGCCACAGCTGCTCAGCCTGTAAGTACTGACATTACCCACGGCTAGTCAGTAGCAGTAAGACAGAAGGACAAAAAAGTTTAATGGAGGGCTAGGTGTTGTCACGCGTGCATGTAATCCCAGCACTTGGGAGGCTGAGGCAGGAGGATTGCTGTAAGTTCGAGACCAGCCTAGGCTACATAGTAAGTTCAAGACCAGCTTTACCTACACAGCAAAACTCTGTCTCAAAAAACCCAATTTTAATGGACTGCAAAGTATCAATACTATTCATGGTTTTGGCCCAAATTGCTGGACAGTAGAGCTAGTTGCAAAGAAAATATAGTACAGTAGGAAGACAGCTTTTAGAGGGGCAGGGAACAAGGGACATAGTGGTAATGAAAAGATGTATCCACTTTAAAATTTCTTTTAAGGCAGCAATAATGGATAGCTAGGTAAATCCCAGATGCTTGGAAATAGAGTGACTAGAGTTAATTAAGCATAGCGATCTAGGCCAGGGTTGATAATGTTTCAGCAGTTGTGGAAGATGCTGATGATACTGCCCAGGGAGTATGTGGAGATAGACTAGGAGAACATACAGTAGTGCCATCATACAGGCATCACCAGCACTGGTGACAAGTAGAAGTCACCTATTGAGACTGGAATGAACTACTCACAAAGATGAGGGAATTAGGCTAGAGTTGATCACAGAAGCCTAGGGTCTAAGTACTCAAAAGCAATGTAAAAACTTTTAAAAGTCCCTATGGGCACTGATAAAAGTATTAGGATATTTCCCAGAAAAGTTGCTTTTACCTGTACTTTGTTTCCTCTTAACAAGAGGGAAATGATTAAATAACTTCCTACAACTGTAGCCCCAGAAGCAGCTGCAGAGACCTACAGCCTTACAAGATCCAGCTTTTCTAGGGGCGTCATATCTGGTCATAGGGTAAACATTTCTATTGCTTGTTACTGAACTAAAGAACTTTTGTAGCAACATTAAAGCCATTTTTAAATATTACTTGAGTTTTCATATTCTTCAGTGAATCATTTAATACTTGGATTAATAAAAGTTACTCCTTGGTGCTATTATGACTTACGATACCCTTTGAGACTTTTAAAATTAAATGTAAGCATCTCTGCTCAAGTCTGTCATAGACTCCTAGCACTTCTTTATTAAGGTGGTGTAAATGGAAGGAAATGTCTTTGGCTAAATGACCCATGCACCAACCAAGTCATCAGTATGTTGTTAAAATAAAAATTCATTAAAATAATAAAGTAAAAACAAACCCACAAAGAAAAAAACAGATAAACTACCTCAAACAAAATTCAAAGCACATGTGGGCATGGTAATGAACTAAAAAAGCCAGGCATGGTAGAACACACCTGTGTAACCCCAGCACTCAGAAGGCTGAGACGAGGATCGTCACAAATTTGTAAACAGCCTGAATTCCCCAGTTTCAGGCCAGCTACATAATGAGGGGGAGGAAGAATACTAAAGGCATCATGACCAATGAATAGCAGAAAGCAGAGTGGCCCTGTTCTTTAGTTAGAACAGAGTAACTGGGCCACTGGGAGTGGTGGTGTACACCAGTAGTCCCAGCACTGGGGAGGCATGAGGCAGGATCCTTTGAGTCAGGAATTCAAACCTAGCCTGGCAACAGTTTAAGACTAAAAACACAACTAGCCGGGCATGGTGGCATTCACCTGTAATCCCAGCACTCAGGAGGTGAGTCAGGAGGATCTTTGCAAGTTCGAGGATAGCCTGAACCGTGTCTCAGAAAGACAAAAACAAACAAAAAAACAAAACCATGAAACTGCCAGGCATAGTGGCACATTCCTGTAATCCCAGCACACAGCTGAGGCAAAAGGATCTTGAGTTCAGGGCCGAGAAAACTAGCTGGGGGAAATTTTAAAGATGAGACGTAGCTCAATGGAAGAGCATTCTTGGGTTTGATCCCCAGTATTGAGAGGAAAAAAATGGGGGTGGGGGCATAGAACTAAAGCTCAGAAACCATAGGAATTGAGCAATCTCAAATAATTCTGATGAACCGAAATACATTATATGAGAACTGAGGCAGGGAAAAGCAAAATGAGATCGGTGGTTTCAGATTTTATAATGAGCTAGTGGAAGGCAGTAAAAACAAAAAGCTCCAAAATTCAGAAAAACTCAGGAATTTTACATTCTGCCAAAATTGTCTTTATAAAGGGAATAATATGTCTTTTTAAAAAGTATGCAGTCATGAGGGCGGGGGCACGATTTGTGACAATAAAGGTTAGCCAAACAAGGTGAATCAAATTAGGGACTTAGGAACACAACAGCTAGTAAAAAGAAACACTTTAGAAACTTTGAATAAATGTAACAAGGTGCAAATTAAATGTGAACACCATTACAGAGAAAAAAACAAGAAAAATCAAGTACGCTAGATTCATCTTTCATAGCAGGACCCAAATACAGGCTAATTAAAACATGAAACAAGAAAAAAACCACCAGCCTTTTTAGTGTTTCCCTTAACTGACCATATTTTTAGGAGGAATCTTAGACTGTCTTGGGAAAAAATTTATGTCAAATATTTCAATTCCTATTTTCTTAAATTCAGATAAAATTAACTTACTTTATTTCTTAAATATACCACATGAGCCCAATTTTGTACAACTTCTTGTGAAGCAGAGGTATTACTCTTGGAGGCTGAGGCAGACAGATCAAAAGTTTAAGCCCAGCCTGGGCAACTTGGCAACACCCTGTCTCAAAATTTTAAAAGGACTTGGGGATATTACTCAGTGAAAAGGCCCCCTTCTTTGTTCAACCCCATTACCCACCCGCCAAACTGTGTATATATGTTTCTGTTCTGAATAGTACTTATTTCTAATAAGCTTTTAAGTGATTTTGACGCTTGGTACTTATACAATGCCTTTTGTTCTTCAAAACTTTTTTACCAAGGAAAAGTTACTTAGGAATTTAAACCTTTTTAAAAGTGTTATAATTACAAACTGGTAACCACTTTTCTGGAGGGCAGTTTGGCAGGATGTACCAAGGGTATACTCAGTTTTTTACCAAATAAAAACACCATTTTTAGGAATTCTCCCTAACAGCATAAACACACAAGTAGCTATATCCCACTGTATATAGGAACAATGCAGTGGGAAAAAAAAAAAATCAAAACCCACCTGAAAGGAATAAATTACATAGTTTACCTAGTATATTTTTTAATAATCTTAGCCACATCAAACATATAAAATATTTTTAAAAACATGATCTTAAGGATTTTTCCGGGTAAGATAATTTCATCCAGGCAGGTATCACCTTAGTGACTTATGTGAGACCCCATCTCAGAATTTAAAAAGGGTAGGGATGCAGCTCTATTCAAAGGCTCTGGAGGGTTTAAAACCCCTGTATAACAAAAAAGAAAATCTTTTCATTTGCTTTATAATGTATCCAAACTTCTAGTCAACTTTGTAAACTTAAAAAACTAAGATAATTCTGTTTTTGAACCTGGGAGGTTTTCCCAGTTATTTAAAACTGGTATGTATGGAAGGAAGAGCAAATGAGATGTTGAAAATTAGTATATATAACACCATCATAAAGCAGAACCCCGGTTACTGATCACCAGATTACCCATTAATCCTTTTATACTTCATATTACATTTTTTTGTTTTAGTTTTTTCAGACAGGGTCTCACTACAGTTCAGGCTGGCCTTGGACTCACTATGTAGCCCACACTGGCCTTGAACTCACTGTGATCCTACTGCCTCAGCCTTCTCTGTGCTGGGATTACAGCTGTGCACCACCATGCTTGGCATAATGTTCCACCTATGGAACAGCACATAACAGTATAATAAATTTTTTCTCTTCAAATTCGTTCTCAAAAAAAATTACTAAAAAAAAAAAAAAGCTGAGGATATAGCTCAGTGGCACAAGTGCCTGCCTGCCAAGCACAAGGTCCCGAGTTTGATTCTCAGTACCAAAAAAAAAAAAAGAAATTATCAAATTTTTGTTCTGTTATTTTTCTAGGTAACATACACGAAGTTCATGCAAAAATTCAAACAGTTGCACCCTTCAGCATAAATGGGTTAAGATCTTTTTTGCCTGTGGTGGACTGAATTCAAGAGGGAAGGCTGAGTAGGGAACACTTTGTTACTACAGGTTTTCTTTTGTTTTTCTTGAAAAATTTCGAATACATTCAGAAGTATGGAGAACTGTAAAACACCCCTATACACCTTATCACCTACTTTCCAACACTTAGAAGGAGATAAAATATTTGAACATTAATACTGAACATAATTTAAAGACAATCTTGAATGCTCAAAGTCTTATTTTAACACAAAAGCATATTTGGGCCAGGTATCTCATTAACAAAACAAATGAGCTGACTTGAGCACTAAGATTCTGACATCTACTGAAGTTTTAATATGAAAAACAGTAGTCCTCTTACGTTTTTTTTTAATGGCAGGCTGCAGCTGCTGAGTAGCATGCAGATAACCGCTGCCTCAATGGGCAACCCCTGCCTCCAGCTTTCTGCTCACTCCCAGGGCCAGAGCTCACCAGCATGTCTCCCAGTGGCTCGCAGACAGGCTGGCCACGGGGAGTCAACCTGTTCAGCAACGAGGACACTAACCCCTCATCTTGGAGCGCACTATCAACCGGTACCCTCCTTCTGACTACACTTTTGGTACAGTAAAGCCCCTCTATGAAACGGTCAGCTCTGTTGCAGCCCGATTTCAGTACCTGAAGGAAGAATTTGATAAAATTGGAATGAGGACTGTAGAAGGGGTTCTGATTGTACATGAGCACCAGCTTCCCCGTGTTACTCCTACAGCTGGGAACAACTTTCTTCAAATTACCTAGTGGTAAATTTAACCCAGAAGAAAAAGTTGAAGAACTAAAATGCTTAATGACGGAAATGATGGGTCGCCAGGATGGAGTACTCCAAGACTGGGTCACTGATGACTGCAATGGTAACTGGTGGAAGCCACATTTTGAGCCTCCTCAGTATCCATATATTCCTGCACATATTACAAAGCATAAGGAACATACGAAGTTGTTTCTGGTTCATCTTCAAGAGAAAGCCTTGTTTGCAGTTCCTACAAGTTTCAAGCTGGCAGCTGTACCACTGAGCTGTATGAGTGCACCAGGGTATGGATCCATCATTTCCAGTCTTTCTCAGCTACTGAGCAGGTTCAATTTTATATATAACTGAATTCCTGCAAAGAGGACACTTGTAAAAGAAGCTGCCTCTGTGAGCACAGCTATAAACAGTATAGAAGAATAAACACAGTAGAAAAGTTTTTTTTTCGTTTTATCTTTTTCCCAATTCCTAAATTTATATAACCTTCTTACTGTTTGAATAATAAAGATGAAGAACTAGATAGTGATGCCTTCACCAACAAATGTGATGTTTACTTTTGCTTCTATTCATACTTTTTTTGTACCACATTAAAGAATGTGAACTTTTATTTGTATTGTTTTTTAATTTCTCGTTAAACTTTGAAAAATGTTAAAAAAAAATAACCAGTAAACATTCCTGATTTTTTTTTTTTTTTTTAGTCTTTTTGAGACAGGGTCTTGCTATGTAGCCCAGGCTGGTCTCGAACTCACCAAGATCCTCCTGCTTCAGCCTCCGGAGTGCTGGGATTACAGGTGTGCACCACCACGCCAGACTAACATTCCTGATCTTAACCCAGGGTTGCACATATGACAAGAATATGCTCAAACCTGCCTGGGTTTTGTAGAATATTTCAAATATTCTTTGTGCTGGAAAACATGGCAGGGCCTAGAGAGTCTCCCATTTAAGTAACGTGTAATCAGAATAAAGATAATGCACTGTCCTTAAAACACATTTTTACCTAGTCTGTGTGTTTCCAAATGGATCTATAGCATCATGTGGCCTAAAATCCCCAGCAATCTAATTAAAAGATTAAGAGAAATTACCTCACTTACTGTATAGTACCAAAACATCTAAAGCATATTTGCACCAACAACTCCGGAGTGAATTCCAAAGTCATACACTTCTCCGGTACCAGGAACCGAACTCACCACCTTGTGCTTGCCAGGCAGGCGCTTTTGCCACTGAGCTAAATCCCCAGCCTAGTCATGCACTTCTTAACAATGGTTCTATCAACAACCAACTTCATGATCCCATAAATAATGGAGCTGAAAAATTCATCTTATCTAATGAAGTAGTAGATGGCATGACATGGTGATGCTGGTATAAACAACTCTAGCATGCTACCAGATGTATGTAACACACATTTTGTACAGTACATACTTTATTGTTAGTGTTTCACTTACAAAAAAACAAGTTTACTGTAGAAGAGAATGTTGTGTTTCCCTGGCAGCAACTTCACACACCTGCCTTTTACTGCATGTCTGGACTGCATCAAGATGTTCAGTGACTGACCTATAACGTCTAGGTTTATTTAAGTACATTGATGATGTCTGCATGGTAATGAAATCACCCAATGATACATCGCTTAAAACATATTCCCATCCCTAAGCAGGGTTTTTTGTTAGTTGTTTGTTTTTTTGAGACAGCATCTCAATATGTAGCCCCGGCTGGCCTCCAACTCACAATCTTCTGGCTTTGGCTTCTGGCATGCAGAGCTTACAGGCATGTGCCACCATGCCTGAACATAATCGTAACTCTAGTCACCAACCTTAAGCATTATTAGTAAACAATTACCATCCTGGTAAGTGTGCTTTCCAGGTGGCAGCACAGGCCTCAAAGCCGACAGTCTAACACATCCTGGTACCTTAATAAATAAAAATTGTCTTGCCACTACTCTAACTGCTCATGTTAGTCTCCAAGTTTAAGAAACTTCTTCACAAGATCCTTCCTGATTCACATTCAAACATGTAAATGTGTTACCTCTGGACTTCATTTTTTTGCTTTACCCTGCAATTTTCATTTTCAATGATAAAATGGAGATGGCATCTGCACCTATCAACTTCATTATGGTTGTGAAAATCCAATAAAATATATGACATGAAAAGATCCTTGAATCTGGAAAAGTCTAATTTACATTCACTGAAAGTAAAATCGATAAATGACTACATTTTCATCATCTAAACCAGATGAATTAACCAAATTTGACTCTTGTAAAAAAGATTTATTAACTTAAAATAGAACTGCAAATACAGGCAAAAGCAACTTTCTGTTCACATTTGAGTATGTTCAATATACAAGTATGTAAAAAAAATTTTTGAATCTTCATGTTGTCGCATTTTATTTTTTTACTTTTTAAAAAGTTTTTGGCACTACAAGGTTCTGTAAAGAATAGAAGTGACAAATTTAAAACACATGAAATTCTTTCCTAATTCTTAAGAACAATATATATAAAGTCTGAAGCAACCAAAGTATGAATACAGCTAATAGAAAATAAAGAATGTAATTTTTAAATTCTCTCTTTATACAATTCATCAAGGTTAAACAAAACATAAAATTCCCTTAAAAATAGGGTAATAAAATAGATGAAATTTGTATCACTCGATTTAGTGATACTAGTAAAAACTATACTTCATATTTATATACAAATAATACAGTGTTTAAAAACAGTCTTAGAATTTAAATAAGCTATCTAAACATGTTAAAATTTTAAATCAAGACCTGATTTGTTTTGCTTTCCATTAAATGTCACTTTTTCTGCTGAATGTAACTGACATTGAGGTACGGATACCCTTGAGACAGCAGGATTGGCTGGTTGCTGTGGATCGGTAGACCAGCTGAAAGAAAATGGACTCGCATTACTCCGACACGTTTCCTCTTGGTGGGTGGGGACAACGCTCTCTACACCGACGGGCGGCACATCTGTCTGTTGGATATAACACAGACAGGAAACTGAGAGGCTTGTGCCTATTTATCTGACAGCCCTTTAGAATTAACTTGTAGCTAGTTCTCTTATTTTCTATTTATATAACAGGAGGAGATAAAGCATGTCCAAACATTTGGAGAGGAAGAGATGAAAAATGTGAATAGTGAAAAAAAGGAGAGGAGACAGATAAAGGAGAGATCATGGGAAGATACTTTCCATGGGAGAATTTTTTTTGTTTTTGTTTTTTGAGACAGGGTCTCGCTATGTAGTTCAGGCTGAGTCTGAACTGTGTAGTCCAGGCTGGCCATGAACTCACAACAATCCTCCTGCCTCAGCCTCCCACGTGCTGGGATTACAGGCGTGCGCCACCACACCCGGTTCCATGGAAGATTTTCAGACTTTCCTCGCCTAAAAGAAGTTGCACAAGTGCTAACAGAATCTAGAAGCCCTAGACCTTTGCTCAAGGGAACTCAATCATAGTCAGGTTCTGCCATTCTGTAATACAGAGATACTCAAGAGTACACAGTTTAAGAACACCTGACTGTATCAAGTCTGAGGGTCCTCCTCTTAGAGTTATCATTTCATTCAGTCAACATTTCCCTAGGGGTTGAAGAGAGAGTAGGGGAATGAGGGGGGAAAAAGAAGTTTTATCATATACAGGTACAAATTCTCTATGATAAATAAGACTGTTATGTATATCTAAAATGTACCAAGAAAATCTAATGTAAAAAAAAATTTCCCAAGTGTGTGCCTTTAGTATCTTACACTCCTAATTGATCTATAGTGACTGACTCCACTGTTAAATTCCTGAACAAACTAAAGCCCACTCTGACATCACCTATTGGAACAGATAATCTTAAGGCAAGTAGGTTAGAAAAAGTGTTCCTAGTTCCTTGAAATTCACAGTTTGGAGTATTCATTACCCAAATCAAAGCCATTACTGGTACTATAGCACTAGCAGAATACAATAAATGCTAATTTCATTTAATTCCTACTTCTACTAAACAAATCTGACCATGCCTCTACTTGACTGAAAAAGTTCTATCATATCCTTTCTGCTTACTAAACTGAGTCCAAACTCCTTCAAAACATGGTCTCAGCTACATGAGAAAGCTACCATTGCTAGCTTTCTCATTTATACATCTTTCTCATATACTTCAACCCTCTAGTCATGACTTTCTCTTCTTTTTCATTAGATCAGGCTAAAACTCAGTGGCTTTTCACATATAGGAATACTCTTCCTTCCTTCTAGTTTCTAGGGCAAAAAAAAAAATTCCTGCATCAATTTCAAGATCTAGTTCAAAATCTTGTGTGATAGCCAAATCCTGTTTGTTCTACTAGGGCAATGTTACTTCCATTAAACTCATATTCTTGTCTACTTCACATACATTGCTTTCTTAATAAAATGTGCCTTAAGTATGGAGATTTTACTTCACTCTTGCTTGAAGAAGCAGCATCTAATATGCTCTCAATAAATGTTTACTTGAATTGATGAATTTTCATTCCCAGAATCTGGCCTTCACTGAGGCACCTTGTTCCCAAATAAAACCCACCCAACCTGTTAACTAATTTGTAAGCAACAGTACCTTGAGTATAGAAAGGTTTGTTGGGCTGAAATCTCGTGTTTCCCTGATGCATGAAGTTTTGATGCAAACCATAAGGCCACGAAGCTGGGACAAGGGGGAAATGGGGACGTGGTGCATGTTCCCAAGGAATTGGAGGATTGAGTCCTCGAAAGCCTGGCTCTGCATTTCAAGCAAAAAAGAAAAACATATTTTAATATATTAGTCTGCTCATTCAAATATTTCTTTGCTCCACAAAAATATACTAACTACATACCACTGGCTATGAACTATATGCTAAATCCAAATAACAAAAACCAGGTTTTTTTTTTTTTTTTTTTTTTTTTTTGGTTTTTTTCTGGTACCGGGAATTGAACTCACAACCTCATGCTTGCCAGGCAAGCGCTGTGCCACTGAGCTAAATCCCCAGCCCCTAACTAAATCCCCAGCCCCTCAAAAACCAGTTTTAAAGAATCAAGCATCATAACACACACACACACACACACACACACACACACAGAATCAAGCATTATTTGCTTATTCAAAAAAAGAGGCATACGCTATACCAGATAGGCAAAATGTGTTCTGAAGAGAGAGCTAATCCAGGTTATAAAGGTCAGAGAAAGTTTTCTGAAGATAACTGTCTAAGCAAGATTTTAAAGAACAAGATAGGCCAAACACGCCACAGAGCAGGTATGTTAGACAGAAGGAACAGCATGTACAAAAGCCTAAATGCAGGAAAGTTCACCAAGTTTGGGAACTACGAAACAGTAAGACAGAAAAAGTAGAGAGGGGACAGCTGAAATAATGGAGATGATATTCTAAGCAGGGAAAACCACTTAGATAATCAGGGGTAAGATAAAGTGGTAAGAGAAAAGGCTACACAGGCAGATGGATATACTGAAAGAAACAACACACCATATGCTAAGTAATTTATATATTATCCTTGAAACAATTATCCCACAATCAATTACATCTTGGGCCAGAAGGGAGATTCTATCAGAAACTTGAGGCACTGAAGTGTAATGGTTGACAGCTTGAGCTCAGAATAGTTAAAATTTGGGACCAAACATGTTTTAGTTCAAACCACAGTTCTGAAAATTTTAAAAGTTCCATTTTGACCTCAGGCTGTTATAAGAAATAAAAAAGTGACTTATACAAGTTCTGGCACACAGATAGGGATTCAAACTCTACCCCCAAAAAGTCAACCTCTTCTTCTCCCTCTCTCCCCTTCCCTCTCCTCTCTCTCTCTTGTCTCTATCTCCTTCCCTTTCTAAGATACATCTATGATGCAGGTAACATTCTTTTCAAAGCAAATTACCTACCGAATCTTCTGGCTTGTTTCTGGTGGATTTTCTCATTCAAGATCACAGTGTGCTAAGAAATGAACTGAAAGACTATGCCCTTATTCACTATCTTTCTAGCAGGAACTCAAACTAGGAGGTATGCAATTACAAAGAGCAGGGAGGAAGAAATAGAGTAAACCCCTATTGGCTTCATTCTGACAAGCCAGTCTTCTCAGGGGCATCCAGGAAGATAAAGAGCCTGATCACTGTAAGTTCACACAGCCATATTACAACTAAGGGGCAAAACAAAAGAGCTCAGGCTTTACAAAATAAATGAGCTGGGTGTGCAGATTTAAGTTATGACCAATTGAGAAATGACATTCTAACATAAAAGGATATTTTGTAAGGATACAGTCCAACCCATCTTGCCCATTTTTACAACCAATTTTCATAGTACAAGTAATATAATCTCATTAGAAATACTAATGAAAATGGAGGAAATTTAGTATAAACAAAAAATAAAAATAAACTAAAACCATAATTATTGTTTTAATAAATTCTTGCCTAGTCCCTTTTTTAAAAAAAAACTAGGGATTAGTCTAGGACCTTTGTACTGAGCTACATTCCTAGCTCTTTTTGATTTTGTGAGAGTCTCAACTGAGTCAATAAGTTGACAAGGCTGGGCTCACAATTGTGTCTCCTTGCCTCAGCCTCCCAGAGCACTGGGATTGCAGGCATGTGTCACCATGCCTCGCCAGTCCTTCCATTTTTAATACAGTGGTAATTTCAGCTTTAATATTAATTCTGAGCTGTGTACCCATACAATAAGTATTAATAGTTTACCATACACTAATAATATGTAACATGAAAAATGTATCTACCATATACTGGGCACTAAATTAGCTACGAGAAAGTGACAGATAAAACACAATTCTTAGCTTCTATGAAGTTCAGTCCAATGTGCTATGCAGAAAAGTAAACAATTTCAACCTTGGTAACAAAAGTGCTAAGATACAGATTTAAAGGAAACAAGGAGACAAAGCATACTCAATACATTTGAAGGATAGGATCAGTAAGAGTTATAGACTCTTGAAGAAAATGACAATTTAAAAAACAGGGTGTGTGAATCAAGCTTTGGGGCAAGGAAGAAAAAGTGTGACAGTAGACATCTGAAGTAACAGAGATGATATTCCAGGTGGAACCACTCAGATAAACAATCTGGGGTAAGAGTAAGGTACATTTGGGGGATGTTTTCTTAACACCTTATCACTGAAACAGATCTACTAGTAGCAGGCAGGGGTCAAGGTTGAAATATTAAAAACTTAGTTAATATATCAAGGGCAAAACACTACGTTTTTATATATACATTTTCATGGTTATATAAGTCAGTCGCTATTGTGGTAATGTAAAAAAAATTATCCCTAAAATTCCTTGAAAACTGATAAAGGGAGAGCAATTTTTGGCCTTCATTTCCTATACAAATTACATTTTAGGGTAATAAAGAGGTTAATAAAAGAAAAGTTCTTAATAGACAAGTCATAAAGAACAAATACAAAATCATCATTTTACCAAGTCCTAGTGAAATAATAGATAATGGCAACAATTATCAATGGCAACTAAGAACATTAAGTAAAAATTAATGAACTTTATAATGGATAGAAGAAGCGGACATCCCCTAACTCACAGATCAATCTTGAATCACTAAAATAGGAACAACCAGATTCCTTCTAAAGTGAGGGATCAGAAAATATACAAGATCAACCAAGAGGTACTCTTGCATCCTCCCCAAAAAATCTACTGGTGCTAATGAAGTCTCTGAGTTAAATTATATGGAAAAGATAATACTAGCCAACTCCAGAATGTGAGAAATTCTAGTTTCTTCAACCAATACTTCATATGGGGAAAAACAGGAGACTTTATAAATTGAAGGACATTTATGAGACATAGAAACTACATACATAGCACTTGGGAGGCTAAGGCAAGACAACTGCTGCAAGTTTAAGGCCAGCCTGGGCTAGATAATGAGTTCAAGGTCAGCATGAACTACACAGCAAGACCCTGTCTCAAAAACAAAAAAACAAAATCAAAAAACTATATACAACATATGGGCTTTATATGAGTCCTAATTCAGAAATTAAAAAACAAGATACTTTTTCCTTAGACAAATGGAAAAATGAACAAGAAGTGGGTATCAGATGATACTGGGCACAGATCTTATGATTAAGAGATACAAACTGAAGTTTTTCTTAAATTGGTGGCACCATGTCAGACAAGAACAATAGTAAATTACCAATAACCGTTATTCATTAGTGAGGAGAGTTCATCATACTTTACTCTCCTTTTTGTATATGCTCCTAGGTCTCCATAAAAATCTTAAAGATATTTATCACTAAAATGCTGAATATAAAACTAGCAAATATGACAAATGTCAACTTTTTTTTGGGGGGGGGGACCTTTTTTTTGAGACAGGGTCTCACTATGCAGTTCAGGCTGGCTTTGAGTTCACTTTGTAGCCCAGGCTGGCCATGAACTCACAACAATCCTCCTGCCTCAGCCTCCCGAGTGCTGGGATTACAGGCATGTGCCACCATGCCCGGCTTTGTCAACTATTTTTTAAATAACACTTTTATAATCAAAGTATTACTTAATACTTGTCTAAGAACTGAGATTATAGACAACTTCCTATTTTTCAAATGTTCTATAATAAATACATATCAAACAAAAAAATTAAATGCCACTCATTGTTAGTATCTTTTGATTACTGAAGAACTGCTCCTTCCTTAGAGTTACAGTACAGGCTTTTAGAGCACAGCACACAGATTTTGAAGGAACAAATGTTTATTTCTTTGATCTACCATTAACCCTTCAATTCATCAACTATAAAATGAATGTCAACAATACCTACACCAAGCAAGTGGCATGGAAAATTTTAAAAATAAAATTATAGCTAATATTAATATACAGTGCTTTATTTAATATTCATAATATCCCTGAGTAAGATGCTATTAGTATCTTTTTCACAGATGAAACCAACACACAAAGTGATTAAGTAATTGCCCAAGACCTCATAATAAATGGCAAAGCCAGGATTCAAATCTAGGTATCTGATCCCAGATCCTATACTATTTACTTTTATTTAATTCTATACTGTATCTCCATACATATTACTGGCCTTACTTTTTCCACATTATTTCCCCAGGTTAAACCAATAATGCCAATTACCCCCCTTTCTACAAACAGACAGATACAGAAGAAGAAAAGGAAGCGTTACCCGAATTCCCCACTGCACCGTTGTTCACCAGGGAATTTGGAGCCACAGTTCGAGGCCAGTGTCCATCATGAGAGGAGCTAGGGATTGCCATGGGTCTGGCAGCAGGCTGTGCAAAAATGATGCTGGGATCATTCAGGCCAATACTGCTGGGGGCACTGCCTGGTGCAGAGTGGATTACTGGGCCATGAATGGGCCAAGATGGGGCAGGGATTTGGAGGGGGTGCATTGGCAACAATCCCATACTGTGCATGGGAGAATACTGAGCTGGTGGTGACTGGGGAAAGTTATACATGGGCATCTGGACCTGATGGGAAGCCTGTGCTCCCTGCTGAGGGGGGCCAAGCTTAGGTTGGGATCCTGACTGGGATGGAGGCTGGGTAACAGCAGGTGACTGGGAAGAGTTCTGTGGAAAAGGCTGGGGCTGAGGAGAATAAGACGGTGAATCAGACTGCAGAGAAAAAAAAGACACATTTTAGAATTAACTTACAAACATCTTAATTAACGTAGAGATTATCAAAATACAAAATTATGAAGTTACTTCATTAGAAATCATATACAGAACTATAACATATGTATAATAATAAATAAGAGAAGTTTATTTACATGATTTTTTTTCAAATCTTTTCTCATAAGGTAGTGCCTTACAGAATTTTTTTTTTGCCTTACAAACTTTTAAATCATCCAAAGACAAGACAGCCTAGACAACATTCCCACCATGTACAATATGTACCTCTCATTGTGAACTAATCACTACATGTAAATAACTCAGTTACTTTTTTTGATTCATCAGTAAGTTATTGCCCCTTTATGTACTGGGCAATACTTTAGGTACTAAGAGGAGTAACATGTACCCCTTCATGGACTTTAAAGTTGATTGGGGAAAAACAGGGAACAAAAAAGATTACGTAAACTATCACAATAAAGTATAATTACTACTGTGATAAAGAATGTATAGTGTATAACGTATAATGAAATTCCAAAGCAGGAATATCTAAATCCACTTTGAGAAGAGTAAGGAAGAAAATAAGTGGAGAACAAAGAAGACTTCCTGGAGAAAGTGATCTTTTAAGCTTAGAATCAAGGGTAAAGAGAAATCAATTTGATAAAGAGATGACACAGATATCGGGAAGGAAAAGTATTTGCACGTAGAGGGATTAACATGACTGAAGATGTACAGGCCTGAAAACATGGCATTTTAATGTAAAATTTGCAAGAAGCTTAATATTATTGTATGCACATCTGAGGCTCAATAACTAAACAGGGGCAAGATAATGAAGCGTTCTTACAGCCCTTTTAACTTACACTATATACTGAGGGCAGTGGGAAACCAATGAATGATTGTAGTCAGGACAGCAATATGAGCAATCTGAATTTTAGAAAAATTATTCTCAAGAATGAAATAGAAGTACCATGAGACCACAATGTTAAGTGAAATAAATCAGATACACAAGTTTAAATATCACATGGTTTCTCTGACATGAGAAACCTATAATTAAAAAAAGGCAAAATAAAAAATATGAAGCACGGAGATAGATCATTCTTAGTGGAGAAGAGGGTGAAGGGGGTCAAGAGATGGAGGGACAGGAGAAGAAGGCGTGGGATAAGGAACGAAAAAAGGAATTGGGATGTATTATGTGCATGGTCCAACTCCACACAAGGAATGTAAAACATTATGTATGGCAAACATGTACCAAAAAAAGCAAAGGAAGAGGTTCAAGAGATGAGTGAGGGGGAAAGAAGGGAA
The DNA here is from genome assembly GCF_000276665.1 of Chinchilla lanigera. Taxonomy (NCBI): domain Eukaryota; kingdom Metazoa; phylum Chordata; class Mammalia; order Rodentia; family Chinchillidae; genus Chinchilla; species Chinchilla lanigera. The sequence goes on along the minus strand of NW_004955464.1, from coordinate 6,726,020 downwards.
GGAGAAGAGGATGAAAAAAGATGTATTATGTTCACACTTCCCTCAAGGAATGAAAACTATGTATGTGTACTAATAAACCAAAATAAAATTTAAAAATAAAGATAAAAAAGGAAAAAAACCCCAGACTGATGAAGCTACAATATATAATGCAGCAGTCCTGAGATGATAATAGCCTACACTACAGAAAACAATAAAGGGAAGCAAATGGCTGGTTTTTTGGGTTTTTTTGATTGTTTTTGTTTTTTGCCTTTTTTTGAGACAGGGTCTTGCTATGCAGTTCAGACTGGCTTTGAGCTCACTATATAGCCCAGGCTGGTCTCAAACTTGCAACAATCCTCCTGTCTCAGCCTCCCGAGTGCTGGGATTACAGGCATGCGCCACCACGCCCAGCTACATAGCTATTATTTTTAAAAGGCAGAATTTAACAATAGAATTTAATGAATGGCTATGGACACTGAGGGAGAGGGAAAAGTTCTTGAAACTACAGATAATGAGATGACAAACAGGAAGACAGAGCAAATCTGAGGGTTGGAAAGAAATATAAACTATATTCTATACATGTTGGGGTTAAAGTCCATCAGAAGAGTGATGTCTGGTTTACAGAATCTTAGATTAGAAAAAAGTGCAAGAAGCAGAGAACAAAAGTCAGGGGCAGCATTTAAAAAAAAGTTACAGCCTATGTTTTAGAGAGAAAGAGCCCAAGGATTCAAATTCTGAGTTCAAGTGTCCACTGACTGCAGGCAAGAAACTTAAATCTCAATTTCTTCTCTTGTAAAGTGTAAATAATAACAGAAGTTACCTCGTATGTTTTTGTAAAAATTAATTTATGTGGAATATATAAATACCAAACTCAGGTTAGTACTTTTTTTTTGAGGAGGAAGAGTCCATGTTGCCCAGGTTAGTCCTGAACTCTTGGGCTCAAGTGATCTTCCCACCATAGCCTTCAGAGAGCTGAGATTACAGGTGTATGTCAATGAGTCCAGCTGTAGACACATTGTTGTAATAAGAGATAGATGGTAGGAAGATTTTAAAATAAGAACAGGATACTGGCCAGGTGTGGTGGCACATGTCTGTAATGCCAGCACTTGGAGGCCGAGGCAGAAAGATCACTCCAAGTTCAAGGTCAGCCTGAACTACATAGGGAGACCCTGTCTGAAAACAAACCAAACCAAAAAAATAGACAGGAACAGGATCTAAGATGGCTGGCATAGGGATTTTCAATTGTATTTTTTAGTAAAGCAAAAACAACCATGTTCAGAATTGTTAAAAGCATGGTGGTGATACATGGAGGTTTATTATGGAGTTGGGGGCTTGTTTTTCTCTTTGGTTTTTTGAGGCAAGGTTTCCCTATGTAGTTCAGGCTGGCTTTGAACTTACTATGTAGCCCAGACTGGGCTCAAACTCTCAATGATCTTCCTGCCTCAGCCTCCCAAGTGCTGGAATTACAGGCATGTGCCATCACACCCGGCTTATTACATTTTATATATACATACACACACACATATATACACATATACATATATACACATATATGTATACATATACACACATATATACACATACATACATATACACATATATGTATATATACATATGTCTACATATACATATATGTACACATATACATATATACAACACACACACACACACACATATATATATATATTTTTGAGACAGGGTCTTGCTATGCAGTTCAGGCTGGCCTTGAGCTCACTTTGTAGCCCAGGCTGGTCTCAAACTCACAACCATCCTCCTGCCTCAGCCTCCTGAGTGCTGGAATTACAAGAGTGCACCACCACACCCGGCTATACTTGTATTTTTTAAATATTGTTGGAGACCACTACAAAGTGGCTCTGAGCATGATTTAATATTAACCAATTGGCTTTCCGTGTTTACTTGTGAGTTGTCTGAAGCTTAGGCACCTAGTCTGACAAGATAAGGCAGTAGCTGAGCATATTTGGCTGCAACCCCAATTAACTATGAGGAGACTGCAACTGCAATCCTCACACTCCTACAATAAACACCAACCTAAAGGTAAGGCAGTTCCCCTGATCGACATAATTTACTACTTAGGAAAATTCTCCCCAAGTCCTGCGAGATTCCCATGTTTTCTTGAGTATCCTCCTCCTTTATTTGAAAACCAAATAAATACGGGCTGCCCAGAGCAGTCTTTGGCTAACTCAGAGAATACTGAAGCTGTAAGAGGGCTCCTCCTGGAGCCCTAACATCACTGCCATTGTCTCATTTATTTAAGCCTTTGCCATCCACTCGCTTCGGAGATTGCAGGCCTGATCAGCCTGCAATAACTTAGGGTTATTTAACCGGGTTTTTGATAAAATATTTTATAGCAGGAAGAATTCATATATAGCACACAGCACTCAATAAGTATGTGAACTATATTACATACCATTATTGTTATTATTTAATACTTATGAAAATATCAGCCACATAATAGTTATACAGTAGGTATTCAACTATCTGGGATACAAGTCTTCCTAAATTGTTTTCTACCACTCCTTCTCAAATACTCTCAGGGTTTCATCTCAAATATAAATCACATCAGCTCTAACATGTTTAATACTTAACAACTTTTTTCCTCCCTAATTCTAGGGATTGAATTCAAGGCCCTATGCATGCTAAGCAAGCACTCTATACATTTAGGCCCTAGTTAATAGCTTTGAATATAGAATGGCATGAATTTGAATCTTATAATTTCTCTTATTTGCAGTTTCCCAATTTATAAAATTTGAACATACAAATACCCACCACTTCACATGGCCACTCAAGATTAAATTCAATCACTGTGAAGCACTAAAACAGTGCCAAGTTGAGAGCAAGAATTTAATACAGAATAAATACAAGTTCAGAAAAAGATCAAAAGCAACTCAACAAAGTTAATGTAAACCTTGTGAGTTTGAATTCTAACTCAACATTCCAGTGTTCTATAGGTATCTGTCAGTCAGTATCCTTCTCAGAAATGATGAGAAGACACAAAGTTTCATGCAGGAAAATGCCATATATGTACCGTAGTACCTTCGGAACACTAAATTCAATTTTTTAAATATAATGACTGTGTATGTGAGCAAGTAAAAATAGGGGAGAACTCTAATATTTTAGTAAATTACAAGCTTTTACTAAAGATCATATGCTTGGATTTTAAAGAAATAAGTGCAATGAAAAAAAAAGTGCACTGGTTGAACATTCCTCATTAAATCTAGCTCAACTTTTAATAAAACTAACACATTATAATAATATAAATATTTTTTTAATATTCTACATAAAAACATGCTTCTTCACTGTTTTCTCTCCTACATTTAGTCATTACTAGTCTCTAAAATGGAACATTAGGAAATTAAAGTTCAAGTCTATATAGTACAGTTTGTTCAATGAAAGAATAAAATGTGAAAAGCTGTACATTTCAATTTTTTTGTGTTTTTATTGATGGTACAGATACTTTTCTACTAAGCAAAGCATGAAACCTCTAAGTCATTACCCTATTTTAATTTCTCATATTAGGTAGTTGTTATTTTATTTTATAAATGAGGAAGCAGGCTCATGTGAATTAAGCAGTTTGCCAATTGATAGAAACCTGGGCATGGCGGCACACACCTGTAATCTCAGCATTCTGGGAGGCTAAGGTAGGAGAATTGCAAGTTTCAGCCCAGGCCAGGCAATTTAGCAAGACTCTATTTTAAAAATATTCTTAAAGGGGAGCTGAAGATGCTGCTCAGTGTCAAGGCCGTGGGCTGAATGCCCAGTACCACCACCACGACTATCACCACCACAACAAACCCCCCAAAACACAATAGAAACCCAGATATACATTACTCTACCAATAATGCTCACTTTACCTTACAGGTCTAGCAAAGATGCCCCTACAAAGCACCATATAACATCAGATTATTGTTAGTCTAACAGATAAAATCCCTAACACCCCACTATGGACTGTGCTATCTTCCTATCAAGACTAACTCATTCTCACACAGAGTACTTACACATTCTGAAGACTGTCTAGTCCGTACAGATTGATCGCCTTGTTGTGAGGTCGAACCAGCCACCTGCTGGGCATTTACAAGATTTCGGACCAGCTGGGCTGCTAAGAGAAGATTATCATAAAGAAAATCAAAAGAGAAAGAAAGTAACAAGAAATGGCAACTGATAAACTCTTCAAGTAAAACAGTCTCAAATTTCTCCAAAATCTTTTATACATAGGAGTTTTAAATTATGGCTATATTAAATATGTATAATAACTAACTTTTAAAGCCATTTTTCAATTCTGTGGGTCAATTTATCTGTCATTCCCCCCTACCCCAGGTTTGACTGTGATTTTCTTTGCAGTCATATAAGACTTTATTTCCACAGAAACTATTTTTGGCATTTCCTGTTTACCTGCCACACCACTATTCCGTTGACGGGCCAGCTTGACCTCTGGGCACTCCCTTCGTACATGTCCTGCATCTCCACATATGAAACACCTGAGGTCTCTGGGGTCTCTAAAGTCTCGAGTGTCGTGGATGTCCCGGGAATCATTCTCTTCTTCATTCCCTTCTTTCTCTTCCTCGCTGTCTTTCTTCTTTAATCTAAACAGTAAACTGCTGATACCAATAATGTGGGGCTAGGGACTTGGAAACTGAGCTTACCAACTCATAAAACAAATTATAAACTACACACAACAAAGGGGCTAACATGCTCATTTGTTTCATGCATTTGTTTGAAGACAAGGGAACTCACATTTATAACGTATCTACTTATATGCCAAAAACTAGAGATTTTATTAGTTTTATAACTACATTAAAATTTTTAATTTAAAAATTTAAGTCTGTAGGAATCTTTAGAGATTGATATTTATTATCTCCACTTTAAAGAAGAAACTAAGGTTTAGAGAATATAACCATCTTGCCTAAATTTAACAGTCAATAAATAACAGTGATAGCGGGGCATGGTGGGAAGGGCCTGTAATCCCAGCACTGGGGAGGCTGAGGCAGGAGGATTGTTGTGAGTTCATGGCCAGCCTGGGCTACAAAGTGAGGCCAAGGCCAGCCTGAACTGCATAACGATACCCTGTCTCCAAAAGACAAAAACAAAACAAAACAAAAAGCACTGCACAATAAGTATTAAATGCTCCAATTTTTTAAAAAAAGCTGAAGGAATTAATGAACAAATGAATGTTCAAGACATCATTATGCCACAAATAAATCTAATACTATTACAAACTGCCAGTAAATTAACATTTACCTAAGGTCCAATTTAAAGCCCTAAGCTTTCTCAATATATTTCTGAAAACAATAATATTCACAAATTGGCCTTCCATTTATTTTCCACGTATTGTTGCTATATAATCATTTGCCAACCTTTTCCTTTTAGGGCAGTCTTTCATGTAGTGGCCTATTTTTCCACAAACACGGCAACACCGATCATTAGGTGCCAATTCTCCATCTGTTAATACTCTTGAATCAAAGAAGTACTCCTAGGGACAAAATATAGTTTTACTAGAAAAAAAGTCACTATAAAACTTTTAGATCCATATGGAAATGAGATCAAGATGAAAAAGTTTTAAGAAAGAAAAGATCATAAACATCAATAAATGTCATTATAATAAAACTATGTTATAAAAATAAGACTCAGAATCATCACCAGCACAGTTAATAGTACTACATACTTTACATCCACATCTAGAGATGCTACAGAAAAATGAGAAAATCTCAAAAAAGTAGATAGATATTTTCAGCCTCATTTTATAAATGACAAAGCAACAGTTCAGAGTTCAAGTCATTTGCCCATAGTAAAAAAGCTGGTTAAGTCCTTAGATCAAAGATTTAGAACTAAGTCTATTCTGACTACAAAGTTCATGCTTTCTGCTATACCAGTCTACTTCTAGAAAGAAATTATTCTCTATACAACAGAACTTCAAATAAATAAAGCAGTTCTATATTTCAAATATAACTGGGTTTAACCAACAATTATTAAAGAACATGTATCATTTATTATATAAGTGAAGTAAATTTAAGAAGGTAGGGAACTAAGAAGTAAATACTTTCTCCAAGTTTTAAAAATCAGGCTCATGGGGGCCGGGATATGGCATAAGCTCCTGCCTGGTAAGCATGAGGTTGTGAGTTTGATTCCCGGTATTAACTAACTAAATAAATAAATAAATAAAATCAGGCTCATTTTGGTTCTCACTGCTCAGTTTTGCACAGTCACTAATTGTAGTTAGTCCTAACACTACTCACACTACTTCTGAAAGACAAGTCTGCTTAACTGTCTACAAACCTATCTAAAGTCAGAGATAAAAATAAAAGAGACACACCCAATAGGATGGCTATAATTTAAAAAGAACAATAACAAGCACTGGCGACTGTACAGAAAAACTGGAATGCACATATATTGCTGGTAGAAATGTAAAATAGCATGTCCACTTAGAAAACAGTTCATCAGTTCCTCAAATACAAATTTATCAAATGATGCAGCCGTTCCACTATTAGGTATACACAATGAGAAATGAAAACAGAATCACAAAAAAATTCACAAGACTATTATTCATAATTGCAAAAAAATGTAATCAAAATGTCCAAATGTCAAAACTGATGAATAGGGGCTGGGGATTTAGCTCAGCGGCAAAAGCGCCTGCCTGGCAAGCGCAAGGTCGTGAGTTCGGTTCCCGGTACCGGAGAAAAACCAAAAAACAAAACCAACAAAACTGATGAATAGGTAAGTAAAATGTTTAAAATTCTATACAATAGAGTATTATTCAACCATAAAAAGCATGGTGGAGCACGCTTGTGATCCAAGCACTCAGGAGGCAGAAGCAAGAAGATCATGAGTTATGTAGCCAGCCTGGGCTACGTAACAAGTTCAAGGCTAGTCTGGGCTACATAATAAGACCCTGTCTCAAAACAAATTAAACAACAACAAAATGAAATACTGATATATATATTATAACATGGATGAACCTTGAAAATACTATGCAAGTCAAAGAAGGCAATTCCAAAAGACTACATTATTGTATGATTCCATTTATATGAAATGCCCAGAAAGTTAAAATCTATAAAAACAAAAAATGATCAGTGGTTTGAGAAAAGGAAAGAAGACGGACTGCTAATGAGAGCAAGATTTCTTTCAGAGAAGACAAAAACGTTCTAAAATTAAAATGTAGTAATACTTATAAAATCCTAACTATAGTAAAAAGCAGCACTAAGTTGTACATTATGTGAATTATATCTCAGTAATGCTGTTTATAAAACAAGGACAAGAGATAAAACTTTTTCACATCTACCATTTTAACTGATTAAAATCTTTATGAAACTCTTTTCTGCCAGGACAAAATAAAAGCCTTTCTCAACCTGCCCAGTTACTGAAGTCAAAAACCTAGGAGTAATTCTCAATTTGTTCTCTGTCATCTACCATCACTAATTAATCAAGTTGTATCCATTCTATTCCTGAAGTATCTCTTAAATCCACATTTCTCTATCCCACCATTCTAGAATGACCTAGAATTGAGGTTAGCAAACTTTACATGACATGGTAAAACTTGACAGAAAGACTTATACGAGAGAAAGCAAATTTCCACATTTTTTGTTGAAAAAATATGTCAATAGCAACAATTAGATAGTTTTTTTTGGAGACAGGGTCTTGCTATATAGTTCAGGCTGTCCTTAAATTTACTATGTAACCCAGGCTGGCCTTGAACTTGTGGCAATCCTCCTGCCTCAGCCTCCCAAGTGCTGGTATTACAAGCATGCTCCACCACGCCGGACAAGAAACAATTCTTCTAATTACTAATTTACTAATAAGAACAATAGAACACTCTTTTTGGAAGACAACAGTTCACTTCATTGAGATCTGAAGTGTTACCTATCATTAAAATTGATGGCTAATGTTCATCTACATATGCTGATTTACGAGCCAGGCATGGTTGTGCAAATCTGCAATCCCAGCACTCAGGAGGCTGAGGCAGGTAGATCACTGTAAGTTCAACGAGGTCAGCCTGGGCTACATAGTGAGTTCAAGGTCAGCCAGTACTACAAAGGGAGACCCTGTCTCAAACAAACACACAGAAACCAAACCAAAAAGAAACAAAAAATTACATTTTGTGTATTTCGTATATTTATGTATTTCATCTTTGAAAATGTTTCTTACAGATAAAGAGGTTGAAGATTTAGGATAAAGATAACAAAGGGATCTAGGGTGTACACGAAAGGACTAGTCTTCAATAAAGGAGACATCTGCAGATTCAAGTAGATTTATATATCTGGAGCAGAAAACTGAAGGAATATTTGATACTGTTGTCTCAAGAAGAAAATCATGTACTAAGAGTAAAAAGGGCAGAGGTTGAAGATGGGACAAAGTACAAGGGTTATTAAAGTTGGAACAAAGCAAATAAAATTTGAAATAACACCTTACAGAACTGGGGAGAGACAGAAGTAACAAAAGAAATGTAGCAAAATTGTTAAACAGCACTGAAAGTCCAGTTGAAGTCTGGTAAATGTTAATCTTTAATATAATTAATAATAATATTAAGTTACAGCTCATAATATAATATCAACTTATAATATTAAGTTATATTATTTATACTATGAAATATAATACTAAATTATACTGGGTACTTCAAGCTACCTGGCTTTATGACTTTTTCCATTTTGTTTAGCTATGCAGTCCACATACAGATAGGAGACTGCTGAATTCATGTAAGGTTGGACACATAAGGATGCAAAAGACAAACAGTGTGAATAAATAATTTAAAATAAGGCAGGAACAGTGGTGTACACCTATAATCCCACTTGGGAGGCTAAGGCAAGAAGACTGAGTTTGAGACCTGCCTGAGATACATATAGAGTTGCAGGCCAGCCTATGCTATATAAAAAACCCTGTCTCAAAATTGTTATCATCATCATCATCATCATGACTATCTCCTTCTTCTTCTTAGAGAACAGGTATAGAGAGCTGGGGATATAGTTCAGTGGCATAAGCGCCTGGCTGGCAAGAGCAAGGTCCTGAGTTCGATTGCCCATACAAAAAAAGAAAAGACTAAAAGCTGGGGATATAACTCAGCGGTACAAGCGCCTGCCTGGCAAACGCCAAGAATAGGCACAGAATCTAACTGAAATGAGACAGGGAAATGAAGACTGAAAACAGACTGATGGATAAGGAGAAAAAAGGTCTACACTACATATTGGAGGACCTAATGATATAAAGGATAAAATGGGAGCTGGGCGTGACGGCACACGCCTATAATCCTAGCACTCAGAAGACTGAGGCAGGAGGATTATTGCGAGTTCAAGACCAGCCTGGGCTACAAAGTGAGGTCAAAGCCAGCCTGAACTGCATAGCAAGATCCTGTCTCAAAAAGACAAAAAAATTTTAAAAATTTAAAAAATAAAATGGGAATATTTACGGGAACAAGAAAGGTGAAGATATGACACATATTTTGTTTATCTTAAAATAGTCTCTGTGAATTTATCCTGTATACTATTATAATCTCAATACCTAGGAACAAAATAAAAGCATGAAATAGTGAAGTAAGACAATGTACATGGGTATTTTCTACCATGTAACACTGATATGCTGGGGATATAGCTCAGCGGCTCAGTGGCACAGCACCTGCCTGGCAAGCATGAAGCACAGAGTTCAATTTGCGATATCACAAAAAAAAAAAAAAAGAAAAATCACCTATATAATGACAATTTAAATGTCCATCAAAGAAAATAATTAAAATGGTACAGCAAAGCTATGGAATACCATATACTGACTTACAATAAAGTTTATCTTAAAAATTATTACTCTTTTTATGCCTAGTGTTCTATTTTTGGAACACCTATAACAACAGAACATAAAAATTATTTTCTCTTCAAATTCTTTTTTTTTTTTTTTTGGTACTGGGAATCAACTCATGACCTCATGCTTGCTAGACAGATGCTATGCCACTGAGCTATATCGCCAGCACCTGTCCTCAAACTCTTGTTCCTTGAATTTTTATAGGTAACACATAGGCATTTTATGCAAAAATTTTAAAAATTGCCATCTCTGGCATAAATCGGTTAACATACTGAAAGCTACTTTCTGGTAGGCCTCAAATCGATGATTGGCTTTTATACCAAGAAACATTCAAAACAAAAAACTTTGATATCTATGTACAATTGAGTATTACTTAAATTATAAAGGATTACTGAGATTTTGTATTCATAAACTAAAATTAGCATATCTCTGATTAATATTCTATTAAAAAGTCTCACTGTGTACATTAGTGGGTTTCTATTAAACATATATCTACAAATAGTTTCAAGTCTCAATTTCAGATGAAACAACACTTAAATGTTCACTTACTTCTATGTCAATTAATATACTATTAAAATGTTAAGTTTTTCTTTCTTTAGTCATCTTGCTCTTTTATGGTTTGTGGGTTGTTTCAAATTTTCCTATTATTTTATTTCTCTCCATTAAAACTATTATCACTCCCTTAGAGGTAGACAGTCAAAAATATCTGAGACCCATGCTCCACGGGGAAAAAGATGCAGAGCTGCTTTTCTTACTCCATCCCTAAGAAAGAAGAGTCCTGAAACTAGACTAAGTTCACAGACACTCACTATGCAGTAGAAAATACATGGTTGTTTTTGTCTCTCTTAACATTTCTTTTCTTACCAGTCTCTTGCTCTAAAACTCAGATTTCCTTCAGTCTAGAAATCAAGCAAAAAACAAAGTGAGACCAAGAGGAATGTGTGATACTGTGCGACCCAACTCAGGCAAAAGGAAGCCTTTCAATTCTACACAATCTAATTCAGTATACTGAGGTTATGTGAAAATTAGAGCAGGAGCCACCGCAAATAATAAAGTATTTCCTTGATTTTATCTTCTCTGTTTGTTTTTAACAAAATTTCTATAGATGAAAGACAGCAAAATTCCAAAATCAAAATTCAACTATAGAGTCTTTATTAATCTCATTATTTAATATATAAAAAAATGGATGTGACACTGTGTCAAGTACTGGAGACATAAAGGGGAACCTTACAGAAATGGACCCTGAAAAAGAAAAGAAATGGATCCTGTCCTCATGGAGTTTATAATCTACTAGGAGAAATAGGATTTCACAAGTAGGTTAAACAAATAAAATTTAAAAATATACACCTCATTATTACTATGATAAGCATCAGAAAAAAAAATACAGGAAGCTATGACCATCTCTTCCCTATTCTTAACACCAACCTGGAAACAGGGTTAAGTTTCTTGTAAAAGAGAAAAGATTAACATAAAAATAACATAAACTTACAGCTTCTCTGCCAATGAGTGGATAAAAAGGGGTACCAAAAAGTTTCCTTCCATTGATAAATGCCTTCATGATGAAATTGGTCACTATTGAAGAAAGAAGGAAATGATAAAAATGCACACATTAATGTGTCAAAGCTTTTAAAGCAGAGACTCTTTATCTTTAAAACTTACTTTTTCTAGAAACTCCAGCACCAAGGTTATGATTCAAGTCAAAAGGGTCTAGAACAGAAATATTTCTTAGTTAAGAATTATTCACTATATCAAAAAATATCCAGAACTAAAGTCTAATTCTATACATCACTAGATATTCTCACACTATCCAAGTCAGTAAATCATTATTTTAAATTATTTATTAAGGGATGAAAACTGATAGAAATCACAAGGAAGACTCTTTCAAGTCCTAATAGTTTTCCACTAAATTTCCTTGGCCAAAGTTTTCTTTTGTTCTTGAATTAATATTAGCATAAATGATTATTACCTTCAATTGCAATGCATTTAGATGTCCACTGCTTTTCAAAAGTTGTTAATAGCTTTTTCTGACGAATGCTAATTACATATTCCTTGAAATCAAACTCTTCAGTATAGAAGCGAAGCAGTCCCAACCAAAGTTCTCCTAATGATTCTGTGTTCTTCCCAAGTGAAGGTAAACGTTTTTTCTTCAGTTAGGAAATAGAGAGAAAGAGAAAGGAGTGGAGGTTAGGGAAAGAGGAGAAGAGAAGCATCTCTTCATTATTATCCAAAATATGAACAGCAAGTCTACGTAAAATTATTAAATTAAATTATGCAAATCTTAACATGTATCAGGTGAGCATTCTGCAACATAAACACTACGAAAAAATTACCAGTTCTTCTGTTTTATCAAAGAAGAAAGCATTCCATCCATCAACCATTCTTTGTGGTATCTGTTTTCCATCAAAGATCTGCATTTTAAAAAAATTATTTTTACTATCAGATCGCAAGTTATTCAACCCAAAGGCCTACAGAACCTCAAATCACTTTAGAATTTATCTACAGAAGACATGCTGAAATACCTTCCTGAAAGGAACAAACCAGAATGCTATTTTTTGGTTATGCTATTAAGTAATTAAATGAAATATAATTAAGCCAGAGCTGTGAAAGGTATTTCAAGAGCACCAGACTCTTCAAATGATACGTTTAATGTCATTTATCATCTATTTGGCCTATCAAACACATCCAGCCCAATCGATTAATGAAGTTAAACCAAGGAAAACACTAATACATTATGCAACCAAAAGAAATCAATCAATAGACTGTTTGTTTTGGGACCTAGTACCTTTACTCAATTATCTGTATCAGATAATGCTGAAAAGTACTTGGACACAGATTTTGTTTAATGTGAAATTAAGCAGCTTTCCGTGATATCTTCATAAAGATTATAAATCTTTACTTTTAAATAAGATGTTTAAGAAAGCAATTCAATAAAATAGGAAGGTATGACAGGTTCAGTGTCAGCAGACTTCACTTCTAGTCTCAGGCCTATGGAACAGTGATACTGGGCAAGACAATAATCCCACAAATTATTAGCTTTCTACATGAAAATTAAAGATTACATCACTTAGGTCAGTAGTTTATGAATTTTATTTTTCTTTTAAGCTATAGAGCTCTTTTCTAAAGTGGAACCTTCTTGGAAGTTCAACATATGAAACAAAAGCAGAGGCACTCTTAACGGAAAACCAAGTGAACACAGCTCTTTACCCCACTCCTTACTACCACCCCTATCCCCCGCTACACACACACGAGATAATGAATTCTAAAATAAACCAGAAGACAGTTTAAAACTGCTAGATACAGTTGGGCATGGTGGCACAAGCCTGTAATCCTAACAACTCAGGAGGCGGGAGGATCATGGACTGTGGGAAGCCAGCCTGGGGTACAGTGTGTTCAAGGTCAGCTAAACTAAATCATGAGACACTGTCTCAAAAATAAATACATAAATAAATAAAATTAATAAAACCACTAGATAAGGCAATCCTTACTCATTGCCCTTTCCATTTTTGATGACATAGTGATTTACAAAATTAACCACGTCTGGCCTCTCCAATTTCATTCTCAGGTTTGAGTTCCTTGTGGGCCAAGGGCTACAGCTAATTTCTATTGCTCAAAATCCTTCAAGACCAAAGCTTCTTGTATAAAAAACACTTAATATACGTTTATTTACTGAATATATTACTTTGTATTTCACATAAAGTTCCCAAGGACGTAAGCTAGTAAGTTTACATAACTTAAATACAGTTGCCAAAAATTATTTAGCCTAAGTTCTGCCAGAGATACAGCTCAGGGGCATAAGCGCCTGCCTGACAAGCGCAAGGTTCTGAGTTCGACTCCCGGTACCGCCCCCGCCCTGCAAAAAAAAGGAACTATAACCTAAGTTGTGATATTTCATAAAACAAAAAAGGGAGACGCTGACAATTACAAATATCTAAAAAAACTTAAAACAAGACACTCTCAAAAAAGAAACTTTTATATATATTCTACCCTTAAAGATTGAGATGCTATTACGGATAGTCCACGCTCTATAAAATATATTTTAAAAAATTTTTCCAGATGTTGAAAAATTGTAAACTACCTCTTTAAACTTTGATTCATTTAAAGAGAATTCTTACTTTTGAGTAATAATCATGATCCAAACCCAGTGATGTTGGCTAGTCACATAGAACAGTAGATCTGTGGGCCTTAGAAAGTACCTCACTAAGCACATATTTTGCCTGTGCTTTCAAACTCTCACGTTTCACTCTGCCTAACCCCACCTTGTGTTGCAGTTTCAGCACTTAGAAGCATTAATGTTATTCTCTCTCTGTTTCTTTTTTGTCCTTTTTCCTTCTCTTTCCCTCTCTTCTCTTTCTTTTACTCAATTATCAATCATACTCCATTTAGCACTTGGTCCTCCCTCTAAAACTCACCAAATAAGACACTCATATCTGTATAAGAAGTGACCCTGAACATTTCAATATTTATTATAATACTTTATTATCTACTATTATATTTGAACACAATTTTTAGCTGTGGTAAACCACATATAAACAAAATTTACTATCCTGAATATCTACTTTACTGGTATATTCACAGGATTCTTTCTTAGAACACTAAAACTCTGTACCTATTAAATTATAATTTCCCATTTCTCCATTTCTTAGCCTCTGATAACCACTATTTTACTTTCTGTTTCTATGAATTTGATGATTCTAACTAGGCCACTAGCTAGAATCAAATAATATTTCTCTTTTTTGACTAGCTAACCTCACTTAGCCTAATATCTTTAAGATTCATTCATTAAATTTTAACTTTTCAGCTCCTATAGTTTAAGGTAACATATTTCATACACTCTAATGAGAACAACTTCTAAATCTATTAGTATTAATTTCCATATTAAAATTCACTTTTACATTTGATTTGCTAGAATAGCAAAAATATTCTACTTAGGAAAAGGTTCTTTGACCTAAAAAACTGTGTACCTTTCAAACTTAAAAAAAAAAACCTCTCATGTGAGCCTTAGTAATCCAACCACTTGAAAGTCAGATGCAAATACTAATGCAGAACTCATTAAATTCATCAAATGTAACCTTAACCTTAAGACCCATATGAGTAACCAATATCTTTTTGTTTTTTTGAGACAGACCCTTGCTATGTAGTACAGGCTGGCTTCAAACTTACAGCGACCCTCATGCCCTAGCCTCCTCAGTGCTGAGATTATAGGTATGCACCACCACACCAGCAACTAATAACATTCCGAAAGAGAAACCACTAGATTTTGGAACAATTAATGACTAATACTCCACAATCTCTTTCAGAGGATAGATAAAACAGCAATGTTTCTGAAATACTGCTTGCTAGAGCAATGAACAATGCATCACATATGACAATCAAAAGGCCAGAAACAAAAATCTATATATCACCAGTCTATTTACACATCAGAGTCCTCCACAATCAGAGCTCACTATAATGGAAAAGGTTCTATGGACTGTCTCACATTTAAGCAGACAATGGCAGAGCTTCTGAAGTTGAATATGGAAATTCTACCTACATCTTTCCAATAATATTAATCATGCTGTTAGTGATGATGATTATAATTTTTAAAAAGCTGGGCCTGGTAATGCATGCCTGTAATCCCAGCACTCAGGAGCCCAAGGCAGGTGGATCCCTGAGAATTTCAGGCCAGCCTGGGCCACACAGTAAGTTTAAGACCAGCCTGAAGTACAGAGTAGACCCACTCTCAAAAACCAAAAAAAAAAAAAAAATCACAATAACAATAAAATAAAAAACCACCACCACTTATGAAGGCCTATGTTAGCACCTAATATATTGGAAGGCATTTAATGTCTCTGTTTTATACACCAACACTGAAATAATACCATTATTACAGTTTTTACTATGATAAAACTCAGACTCATGAAAGTTAGGAAGCTTGTTGAAGGCCATAATGTCAGAAGTAGGGTTCTGACTAGTTCTCTAATTCCAAATATCATGCCCAGTTCTTTCCACTACACCATGAACACAAAATCTGTGGCCTATTTTTGTTAAAAATACTATTGTGGCAAAGTAGAAAATGATATTGCCAGAGCACTCAGGCATAAGATTTTTAAATGTATAGACTAAACAACAATTAGAAAAACAAGACTGACGTTGGCTTCAGCAGGCCTAACTGATACTAAATTTTAAATATCCTATAGGAAAGAACTTTGTTTTCTGAAAAAAATCACCACCAACCAGGCTTAACTAAGGAAAAAAAAGAGAGCACCAGACCCAAGATGGCAGCCAGCAGGTCGCTGATGAAGGAGCTTAGAGAGATCTGCAAATGTGGAATGAAAAACTTCTGTAACATCCAGACTGATGAAGCTAGTTTACTCACTTGGCAAGGGCTCATGCTCCTGACAACCCTCCATATGATAAGAGAATCAAAATCAGCTTTCCAGCAGAGTACCTATTCAAATGTAACCATTAGATCACATTTTACACCAGAAGCTATCACTCAAACATTGATGAAAAAGGGCACTTTTTATGCTGGTAGCAGTGCTGAGAACTGGAAGCCAGCAACCAAACTGACCAAGCAATTCAGTCCCTCATACTACTGGTGAATGACCCCCTGCCTAAGCACTTACTCCAGACTGACCTAGCTGAAGAATATTCTAAGGACCATAGGATGTTCTGTAAGAATTCTAAAAAGTCTACAAAGAAACAGGGGGAAAAGAGAGCTGTGGATTAAAATCTCCAAAAGGATTCCAGCAAGTGTGAGTAGAGACCCCGAGCAGTGTATCCAGACACCCTGCAAAGCACGACTCTGGAAAACTGACCCGTGCTACCATCTTATATTCATTGTGGCAGTTACAAGTTTTCTACCATTTTCTCAATCAAAAATGATCTAGTAACCTATAAAAAAGGATTAAAATTTTCAGATATTCCAATTCTGAAAAAAAGGAACATAAATTATTGATATCAGAAATAAGAGAGGGGTATCTCTGTGATCTTATCAACATTAAAAAAAAAATAAAGCAGTATTAAGAACAATTCTATAGCCGCAAATTTGATAATCTAGATGAAGTGGAGGGCTGGGCGGCACAAGTGCCTGCTTGGCAAGTAAAAGGTCCTGAGTTCAAGTCCCAGTACCGCCCCCTCCCAAAAAAACACAAAACTCCAGATGAAGTGGAACAATTTAAAGGTCATGATTTGCCAAAATTTATGCAAGAAAATTATTTGAATATGCCAATATCTATTAAACAAACTGAACCAATAACTAGTAACATTCTGAAAGAGAAATCACTAGATTTTGGAACAATTAATGACTAATTCTCTACAATCTCAGAGGACAGATGCAACGGAAATGTTTCTGAACTCATTCAGAACTCATTGCGAACTCATACACAACCAGATACCAAACATCAAACCCAAACACATCACAAGAAAAGCACAGACCAGTATCTCTTATGACAAAGATGCAAAACTCTTCAACAATATTAGTAAAACAAATCCAACAATATAAAGAGTGCTACATACTGTCTTGGTTACTTTTCTCTTATTGCTGAAACAAAATACATGACGCCCAAAATTAAAGAAGGAAAGGTTTATTTAGCTCACAGTTTATGGAGGTTTCAGTCCATACTTGGCTGGCTCCATGGCAGAGTGGCACATGGCAGAGGGAAACTGTTCATGGCAGTGGAAAATAGCAAAAGCAACCAGAGCAAAAAAGGAGAAGCAGCAGAGAACAGGACCTTTCCTTCTCTTATACAGTATGCAAACTACCTGCCCCAGGGCTGGTGTAGCACTCACATCCATAATTCCAACACTGGACCACGAATCAATCATAAACTCTAGAATCCCACCCCATGACTGCATGAGGCTTTAGGGTGACATCCAGACATAAACCATAACACATACCAAGAGCAAATGAGATTTATTACAAGTATGTAAGTTTGGCTCAACACCTGAATATCAATATAATCCGTCACATTAACAGGCTAAAAAAGAAAGGTCACATGATGATATGAGTAAAAGCAGAAAAAACCTCTGACAAAAGAATTCTTCCATGATTAAAAAATAAAAATAAAGCCAGGCACAGTAGCAGACACCTATAAGCCCAGCTACTTGGGAGGCTAAGTGGGAAGATCACTGAAGCCTGAAGTTAAAGGCCAACCACAGCAACATTAGAGACCCCATCTCAAAGTAAAACTTAAAAACTCCCAGTGAACTAGGAATAGACGAGAATTTCTTCAACTTAATAAGAAAATGTCTACAAAGAAAGCCACGTTCTAGAGACTGCAAACTTTCCAACTAAAATCAGATATGGAAAGGTGACAAGGATGTACATTTCCACCATTCCTTTTCACTGTTAGAAAGTACTAGATAATGCCAGCACAAGAAATCCTAGCTAATTCAACAAGGAGACGCCTGTAATCCCAGCACTCAGGAAGCTGAGGCAGGAGAATGGTTGAGTTCAAGACCAGCCTGGGCTACAAAGTGAGCTCAAGGCCAGCTTTAACTGCACAGTGAGACCCTGTCTCAAAAAGACCAAAAAAAACTGTGAGCTAAAGAGATCTTATCCTAATAAAAAAAAAAAAAAAAAAAAAAAGGAAACCCAAAAATGTATAAAGATTGGGAAGGAAGAAATAAAACTATCTATAGTCACATATTACCCAATCATTTACATAGAAAATTCCAAAGAACCAACAAAATATCTCCAGAATTTTGCTTTTATTATTAAAAGCAAGATCACAGGATACAGGTTAACATGAAAAGCTCAACTACTTTCCTATATACAAGCAATTAAAGGTTAAAAAGGAAGTGAAATTTGAAGTTAAAAAATACAACATTTATATTTGCACTATGTTTACCTACATTTAACTATTAAAAAATTATACACAGCATCTAGCCAGGCATGGTGACACACACCTGTAATCCCAGCACCTGGGAAGCTAAGGCAGGAGGATTGCTGCAAGTTCGAGGCCAGCCCAAACTAAAAGGCAAGACCCTGTCTCAAAAAAAAAAAAAAAACCAAAAAAAAAAAAAAAAAAAAAAAAAAAAAAGAAATAAAGAAATGGGAAAGTAGTCCACATTCATGGATAAGACTCAATATTTCAAGATGTCAATTCTTTAATTCCAATCAAAACCCCAGCAAGTTATTTTTAAATGATTCTAAAGTTTATATAGAAAGGCTGAAGATTCAGAATAGCCCAGAGAATACTGAAGGGAAAGAACTAGAGAACCAAAAAAATCCAAATTCAAGACTTACAAAGCTTGAACCAGGTGTAGTGACACATGCCTGTAATCCTAGCACTCTGGGAGGCTGAGGCAGGAGGATTTCAAATTGAAATCTGGCCTGGGCAATTTAGCAACTCAGTGAGGCTCATAAAAAAATGGCTAGTATGCAACTCAGGGCAAAGGCTCTGGAAAACCCCAGTACTGCCAGAAAGACAAAACAAGAGAAAAAGAAAAAGAAAAGCATAAAAATAAATAGATCAAGGGACCAAAATGGAGACTTCAAACTTAGACCACATAAATATAACTAGCAGATCTTTAGTTCTTTAACAAATGATGCTAAAACTGAACATCCATATGTTAAAAAAAAAAAAAAAAAGATGGTGCTCCACACAGGTATCTTTTACAAAAGTTAACTCAAAATGGATCATACTCCTAAATACACAATGCAAAACTAATTAAACTCCCAGAAGATAACGGGAAAAAAACCTAGATGATCTTGAGTATGGCAATGACTTTCCTGACATAACACCAAAGGTATGATCTATGAACAGCTTCATTAAAAAGTTCTGCTCTGCAAAGAAAATGAAAGGACAAGCTATACATAAGAAGGAAATATTTACAAAAGACAAATCTGATGAGACTACTATACAAAATACAGAACAACACTTCTAAACACATCAGTAAGAAAACAGTTTTTAAAAATGGGCCAAAGACCTTAGCACACACCTTACCAAAGCAGATATACAAATGGCAAACAAGCACATGCAGTGTAACTGAAAAATAAAGTGAATGTTTAGCTATTTAAAAATTCATTACAAGGCTGAGCACGGTAGCACATGCCTGTAATCCCAGCCCTTGGGGAGGCTGAGGCAGGAGGATCACTGCAAGTTCGAGGCCAGCCTGGGCTACAAAGTGAGTTTAAGGCCAGCCTGAACTGCATAGTGAGATCCTGTCTCAAAATTTAAAAATAATTAAAAATTTCATTACAGAAAAATTCATTACAGTGAAAGACACATTACTATTAATCCTGCCTTTACTTCAAACACTTAATCCCATCACTCCTGCTACTTTCTGAAACAATTCTAGCCAAGTGTGACTTTGCATATTTGTAAAACCAGCACTTGGGAGAATGAAGCAGAAAGATCACTGTGAGTTCAAGGCCAGACTGGGCCACATAGTGAGTGCCAGGCCAGCCTGAACTACACTACTAGACCTTTACTCAAAAACAAACAAAAAGCGGTTCTAGAATTATTCTTTGTAAGTGTCCTTAGCTGTATTGTCACAGCTGCATTAATAAACTAAATCAATTCAAAGTGTTTGCCTATCACGGTCATTTTGACTTTGAGGAACAGCTAGAAGTCATACAGTGCCAGATCCTATGAATAAGGTGAATAAGGACACACTTTTGTGTTTTTACAAGCCTACCTTTCCAATGGATGGCACTCAGCAACAGCATTCACTGGATTTGCTTGTTTGTTTATTCTGGTTACTTTTTGAGACAGGGTCTCACTATGTAGTTCAGCATTGCCTTGAACTCACTATGCAGTCCAGGCTGGCCTCAAAATGGTGGCAATCCTCCTTCCTCAGCCTCCAGAGTGCTGGGATTACAGTCGTGTGTCATCATACCCAGCTTTCACTGGATTTTTATCACACCTTGTAAAGACTCAGGGAAGATGACTGCCAGAACTGCTTCAAAAAGTGCCAAGAATGATGGAATCAAAACACTGACAACACTAAATTCTGGAAAGAATGTGTGACAACAGGAATTTTAGCTCTTTACTGATGGGAATGAACATGATAAAGCCACTTTGAGACACAGTGTGATAGTTTTCTCTTTTTTTTTTTTTTTTTTGAGACAGGGTCTTGCTATGTCTCACTGGTCTTAAACTTACTACGTAGCCCAGGCTGCTCCTTGAACTCATAGTGATTCTCTTGCCTCAGCCTCCTGAGTGCTGGGATTACAGACATGCATCACCACACCTATGAAAGGATTTTAAATCTGTATTACTGAGTACTATACTCTGAATATGGATAATGCCCTCAAAAGGTCCAAGTGTTAAAGGCCTAGTCACCAATGTGCTCCCACTGAGAGGTACTGTGGACCTTTTGGGAGGTGGAGCCGTATCAGAAGCCCTTAGGTTACTGGGAACAGATTTTTGAAGGAGAGTATGAGGCATCTGTCTCTGAGTCCTGGCTGATGAGGTAATAAGCAGTTTGCTCTACCACAAAGTCACCATGATTGTTGCCCTCACCGAAAGCACAAAGAAATAGGGCCACTTGATCCAGATCATTCAGAAACACAAGCCAAAATAAACCATATTTCTTTATAAATTAACTGCTTTCCATGTTTCATTATAGTAACCCGAAGCTGACTGAGTGAAAAAAGCCAATATGAAAAGGCTGCATGCCATATGACATTCTAGAAAAGAAAAACTTAGGGAGATAGTAAAAAGATCAGTGGTTTCCAGGAGTTGGCATGGAGGAAGATAACTACATACAGCAGAGATTTTTGCTGTTGTTTTGGGATTGTTTGTAGTGGGATTGAATCTAAGGCCTTGATCTGAGCTACATACCCACCCCTTTTTTATTTTGAGAAGGTGGTCTTGCTAAATCACTGAATTCCCAAACTGGGCTCAATCTTGAGATCAGGTCCTCCTATCTCAGCCTCCAGAGTGCTGGGATTATACATATGTGCCACCATTCCCAACTAAGAGCACAGAACATTTTTTAAAGTAGGAAAAATATTATGTATATTATAATGTTGGTACATCATTACATATTTGTTCAAACCCATACATATGTAACACCAAGAGTAAACACCAGTATAAACAATGAACTCTGATGTAGGTTTACCAACTGTAACAATGTACTACCCTGGTGCTTAGGTAATGGAGAAGGCTATGTATATGTGGGGACAGGGGCTACATCCCTATATATTCCTCTCAATTTTGCTGTGACCTGTAAGTACTCTAAAAAATTAAAGACTTTAAATATACATACATGTATATTACCTAACACAGATTCAGCCAGGAATTCTTGTCCTAGCAAAGAATTATTAGAATTTTTATTGTCCTTCCATTGTTTTGGTGTTTCTTCTTTTAAACTACTCAACGTCCATTGGAACTTTGTAAAATTTACTAGGACCATTCTGATACCTACCATATAACTTGTTATTTTATGACTTTCTTCTTTGCTATGACTATCAAAGTTTACATGAAATGAGACTATGTGATTTTCTGAACAATGCCAATGCTTCTCTTCTACCTCAAAATGGTCACCCTTCTAAGAAATTAGAACTGGATCATCTCTAATGACAACAAATCCACCTTGTGCCAAATGGAGGAACAAATTTATGATTAACTGTTTTATACTGAGTCACCCACTGAGTATATGAGCATAATCTGTTTCTTTCAAATATACACTCTTATGCTTAATGCAAGTAACATGACTTTAGAATACACGAGGAAAAATTTCACTGGGTTTGTTCTTGAAGTTTACAAGGCTGAACAAAGTATACACAGAATAAATCAAACTTCATTATCAAGCAGGAGGAGGGAAAATATTCCAGAGAAAAGAAATTTATGTAACTATATCTGAGAGACTAATATATGTTTATGGCTGGCTATAAGAACTTTATAATCATTTGCAGCATAAGGTTGAAATTCAAAACTGTTGCAAAAGATATTCAATGGTTCAATTCAACTTACATTCTTTTACTAGTCTATGTGATCCCATAATACATTTTGCAAAAAGATTAATTATAGCATTAGTGGAAAGAGAAAACGCAATAATACATCCTTAACGAAAAAAATCCTTAGTGAGCTCCCTTCTTTAAATCCACTGTTTTCACAAAAATGCCTTTACAGTTTTTTTAAACACCTACCTCTTGTAGAACTGGGATAACAGGTGGCTTTCTCTGCTGCAGAAAGTACAGCACCATAAGAATATATGCATACGAAGATAAACTTCCCCTGGAAGCATCTCCAATATCACAACGCTTAAAAATAAATTAATTAATTAATTAAACGTTTAAAAATAAAACTTTTAGAGTACTGACTGCTGTAAGGCACCATTTTTTTTTTTAATGCATTGAAATGATATATCTAAAAGGCCTATAAACTGTTATAAAGTGTTTGGGAAAATAGTCACTCTCATAAATCACAAGAGAGAATATAACTTACTACAAATTCTTATAAAGATTATTTTGTTAATATCAAATTACAAAGCATTTGTCCTTTCACCTACCAACTATGTTCTAAGAGTTTATCTTTTTTTTTTTTTTTTTTTTTTTTTTTTCTCCGGT
>NW_004955464.1:6656238-6702648 GCF_000276665.1 Chinchilla lanigera | reverse complement strand
TTTTTTTAGTTTTTCTCCGGTACTGGGAACCGAACTCACGACCTTGCGCTTGCCAGGCAGGCGCTTTGCCGCTGAGCTAAATCCCCAGCCCCTCTAAGAGTTTATCTTGAAAAAAATGTATGGTAAGACTAAACAAGTTTTTACTGCAATATGGTTTAACAATAAAACAACAGAAATACTTTAGGCTCATCAGTAAGGCACAGGTTGAAAAAAAACAAGAATTATCCACACAAAAGAATGGTGTGCAACCTTTTAAAAAAAACCACACGAATTCTTAGTGTAGTAATATGAAATAAATTACAAGATCTGCTGCTAAGTGCAAACAAAACAAGCAAAGTGTAGAACAATATTTTCACTGTGTTTACATCTTAATAAAAAGGAGGTAGGAAATGTATGCATTTGCTTATACTAGTATATTTCTGGAAGAACACAAACTTTTAACACTGCTTGCCTCCGGTAAGAACTGACTGGTTAGAAGATAGGTAAAAAATGGAGGTTTTTTCCACTTTCTTCCATAAACCTCTTTAAACCTGTTGAATTCTGAACCACATGAATACACTGGCTATTTAAAAGTATTTTAATTAAAAACAAAAAAGACATCTCAGAGACTCTTCCCTGTGAGTGAGAAGTTAGCTTACACCTGTATAACTAAAGGAATGATTTCTCTGATGTAAATCACTGGGTTTCACTACCAAAGTTCCATGCAGTTACAGGAAAACCACCACGCTGGAGTTACTGTTAGATGACTCTAGAAAAGAAGCTATATCAAGTCTTATAGGTAGTATACACCCACATGCTTTTCTAAGGTAACTTCTGCCTAAAAAGTTGCATAGGAGTATCTTTCTAAAATATGGGTTTCCTGCTGGGCATGGTGGCGCACACCTGTAATCCTAGTACTCAGGAGGCTGAGGCAGAAGGATCGCTGTGAGTTTGAAGCAAACCTGGGCTACAAAGTGAGTTCAAGGCCAGCCTGAACTGCACAGTGAAACCCTGTCTCAAAAAGACAAATAAATAAATAAACAAATGAGTAAACAAACAAACAAACTATACTTTCCTATTCAAAAATATGAGCTTTATGAAATGAAAACCTGACCAAGTAACTTCCCTACTAAAACTCTTCACACTTTCATAAAACCATCTACTTCCCCAAAGTGGGCATATCAAGTCAGCAGAGATCCCTCATATAATTTACACATTCAGCAAAAGAACAAGTAAACAATGTTATCTGTAACAAAAGTTTTAACAGAAGTATACGGTTTTATTTGTGTTGTTCTGTTTTCTTGAACAGAAACAGTATATCATTAGGCCCAAATATCAAGATTTTCTAACCCAGAGGTTCTTAATTAGGATATATGTCAACTACCAACCATGCATAGGTTTGAAAATCACATCCCAAGAAATTTTGCTACTGAGAAACTGACCAGTGTACATAGGACTAGAACACACACAGGAAAAAGGCTAACATCTTATCCTTATAGATATAAATTCACCCCATCTAATAGTCTTTTTGCAAAAGCTAAGGTACTACTGGGAGGATAAGAAGCATCACTTGAGCCCAGGAGTTCAAAGCCAGCGTCACAGCGAGACCCTGTCTTTTAAGTAAATAAATAAATAAAACTGAGACAATATTTATCATAGGTCTAACATCAGTGTTTCACTTTAACAAAACAGATCATTAACTTTTTATAAATACCTTAGCAAATACTTTCATAGTATATCCCAAGTACTGTACTCTAGGATCAATAGCTGCGTAAGTAGCTAACATTCTTGTATTATGTTGAGCCTGAAAAACAATTACATATTTGAAAGCATTTCATATTTCTTAATCTTACAAATCAAATAAAAACATATAATACATGCTAAATGGAATATATATAAATTTAAATTCTAAAATATTTATTAACAAGTCAAACAAAAATTAACTTTGAACTTGAAGGCAATAGCAAGTTGACTGGTACAACACTTTTTCCTTATATTGTACTTCTGTGGTTGAAATTCTTAAACATGCAAGTACTGTATAGCAAGTAATCTGTAAAGTTTTAAAATGCAAGTGTAATGCCAGGCATGGTGGTACACGCCTATAATCCCAACACTCGGGAGGCTGAGGCAGGAGGACTGCTGTGAGTTCAAGGCCAGCCTGAACTGCATAGTGAGACCCTGCCTCAAAAAAACAAAGAAAAAGAAAAAAAAGTTACCATAGCTATACCTGGTCTATAAAGAGAAACTTACCAATGTATTATATAAACTGATATCACCTTCTAATCCACTTCGCCTGTGTTCGAATTTTACAATAGGCACTTTGGCAGTAGTTATAGGCAAAATGTTTCTTAAACCTGATTGAAAAACAAACAGGAAAAAGTAGGTTATATAATTTTCATAATGCTAAAAAGTATTTCGTTTCAAAGTTAAGATTTAAAAATTTATACCTGGATGTCGCTTAAGAATTTTCGCCAAATTTTCAATTATTTCCTTACAATTTAACTTCTAAAAAAAAGTACAACAAATATACATTAAAATCGGAGTCAATCTGGCTTGTGCACATTCTACTTTACCATAGGCATTTAATACTGATATTCAAAACTTCCAGCCATAATGTGATATGGAGATTTGTTACTCAAAGCAAGTGGTTCATAGACCCACGCCATCAGCATAATTTGGAAACTTAACAGAAGTGCAAAATCTCAGGCCCTTCCCCAGTGTAATGGATCGTAATACTCATGTTAACAAGATCCCAAGGCAATTCAAATGTACACTGAAGTTTGAGAAGCACAAAGATAGGATAATTATTTAATATATAAATAAACAACTAGAGATGGTTTTGGTAAGGACAAAACAGTACAATGATTAAGAACATAGGCTCTAACTTTAGGCAACCTTGAAATCAAATTTTGAACTAAATAGTGATATGATTGATTCTGAACCCCTTTCAGTATCACACTAATATTCTATAAAATCAAACTACAGAATTACTGGAACTACAGAATTACTGGAAGGATTACACAAAACATGTTCATAAAGTATTCAGCAGCAACCCTGGCATAAAATGAAAATTTAAAATCTATGAACTATTTATTATTATGTTGATAAGGGAAAAAGATACTCTTCCTATTTTCCAGGCAACTATTTCCTTAAGGAATTTTTACCTCTACAATTCTTTGCCTACAATTTAAATGTTATTTTTTAAAAATCAGGAATAGCAGAAATGGTACAATAGTGCTAATCAAAACACAAGGAGGGGGGCTGGGGATTTAGCTCAGCGGCATAGTGTCTGCCTGGCAAGTGCAAGGTTGTGAGTTTGATTCCCGGTACCGGAGAAAAAGCCAAAAAAAACAAAAAGAAAACCACAAGGAGCACAGAGGATAAAAACACTGAAGTTAACTGCATTAAGTCTAACATCAGTCTCAACAGTTACCATAAAACCACTTTCGCATACCCCCAGCATACTCCTTTTAGCTACCAGAAAGCAGTAGCCATTGCCTCTTAACTCGGGAATTTCAAGGGAATCATTAGTTACTAATTGATGCACCATAAAATGAACAAAAGATGTAATTTTTTTCTCTTATTATCCAAAGATATAATTATAATAAATTTCTAAAGTTTCAATAATGGCTCATATGGAGTAAAACATTTTATTCTTTTTTTATTGTTTTAACTTTCCAATATGAATGGCACAGATCATAGATAATAAACAAACTTCTTAGTAATTAGAAGCCTGATTATAAAGTTTTACATAGCGGATAACTCTAGATTCAACATGGGCAAAAATTATTTATTGTAATTCTTTTTTTTTTTTTTTTTTTTGGTACCAGCAATCAAACTTGGGACGTTGCACTTGCCAGGCAGGCGCTTGTGTTGCTGAGTTATATCCCCAGCCCTAAAAATTATTTACTAGTCCCTAAAAATTATGGAGGGCAGTCTCTCTCCAATAGATGATAATAAGCAGATGTTACTAAGGAAAACGAACAAAATATTTGCAACTTATATTTTTTTATAGAACAAAAATAGTTAACATCAGAATCAACTTCTTACAGTCCAAAATAAGTTTACAAGGCATCGCTACTATCTTTAGATCTAAGAATTTAAAAACTACTGTTTGAAAACTATTTCAGAAACACACAAGTACACTGTTCTGCTGAATTCTTTTGTAATGTAACAGAGGTTATACTGACACCTCTACAGATGCCAGAAGCATGGTCACCCTAATCTTGCAGGTAGTCCCAGATTTTGAAACATAAACACCAATAGCTATTCTGGTAAAGAGCATCTAAGGACCACCCTCTGTCTTGGTTACTTTTCTCTCGTTGCTGGGACAAAATACCTGATGCCCAAAATTAAGAAGGAAAGGTTTATTTCGCTTATAGTCTGTGGAGGTTTCAGTCCATACTTGGCAGGTTACAAGGCAGAGTGGCACATGGCAGAGAGCTACAGCTCATGGCAGCAGAACACAGCCAAAACAACAAACACAAAAGCCAGGAATGGCCACAAGCAGCCTCTTGCTCTCCCTTACATATGTAAACGAGCCACCCCAGGGCAGGTGCAGCTCTCACACCCATAATCAATCAAACTCTAAAAGCCTGCCCCATGACCACATCAGGCTTTGGGGGGACACCCAGACACAAACAATAACACCCTCCTTTTCTACTTGCTGCTCTGAAGACTTGAGACACCTCTTCCCTGCCCAATTAGTCCCCTTCTTCATTGGAACTGGGACAATCTCATCCTCACCAATGAGGCGCGGTACACAAAGAAAGAAAGGCTAAGTACCACCTTTCACTGCTCAGAATGCACTGGGGGAAGGTCTGCTCTTGGCATCAACTCAGAAAGCTTTCAATTTCAGAAAGTAGTGGTTAAATTCTACAGTACTATGACTACTATATTTCAGCTACATTCTGGGTTTAAAAAATTACAGTGAGAGAATGAGACACAACAGAAAAAGCATGAACTCTGCAGTCAGACAGACCTGCGTACGAAGCCCGGCTCCAACACTTATTAGCTGTGTGAACTAGGGTAAGTCAGTTTATCTCTGAAAGCCTCAGCTTCCTCATCTGTAAAATGAGGGACATAATACCTACTCCAAAGGTGGGTGTAGGAATGAAATGAGAACATGTATGTGTAACTATATACTAGGAACTCAATCAATGTTAGTTTAGCACCCCCCTCCCCCAAGTTTCTAAAACTCATATTTTTTTAAAAAATTTATTTGGTTGTTTTATTTTGAGACAGAGTCTAGCTATGTATTTTAGACTAGCTTTAAACTCACTATGTAGCCCAGGCTGGCCTTGAACTCACCGCAATCCTCCTACCTCAGCCTCCCAAATGCTGGGATTATAGGTGTGCACTACCACACCTGGCTAAACTTGTGCATTTATAACATTCCTTCTATACAAAAAAAGTGAGTGCCCCATAATTAAAATTTACTTTTAGAACACAACCTACTTACAAATTAGATGACTACTTGCATTTTGTATCTATAGTGATAAAAAGGCATCACCAAATAGAAGAGATACGGGAAGAGAGATTTAGCAAGAGCTTCTCACTGGTTTCAATGAAAACTTCCAACATACGGGTATTTTATTTTTTGCCCAAAACTCATTATAAAATACTTATGACCTTGTGGGAGACCAGAGGAGAACTGCCTGATAGGCTTCCTCTGTGAGCACAAAGGAAAAGTTAGTACAGCTGAGATCAGGCTGTTTACTTGGGTATGTACTAGGGGATAATGGAAGGCAGATGAATCTTGTGTTACTTTAATTGCTTGTACCAATGTCTGAATGAAAAAAAGGATGAGCCAGATGCTTAGGGCTCCTCTGCCTACTAGAGGCAAGAGCCTCCTAGCTGCCCACATGTTAAACTGTCTCTATGTCTGTCTCATCCTGGTTTGCCCATAGGTGAGGTGATTAGACTAGCAGGACTAGTTCCCTACAAGTGGGCCTGGGTGAGGAAAGACTGGAGTGAGCTGTTGCCAAAAGGGCAGCACCTGGTACAAGGACTTAGGACTGGAATAGGGCTGATTTGCTACATGACCTGGCTTTTGTACTATAAAGCCACTGAAACATAACCTAAGACTTGAATATATTCTAAACTGAGGGCATTAATGCTTTTACATTTCAAACAATAATACTTCTAATATATTTATACCAAGAATTTTTCATCAATATTACATAGAAAAATAAAAATAGATTCACCATTATAAAAAATAAACTTCCATATTCCTTCCAAACACTAACTTACCTCTGCATTTTCATGGCCTTCCAGGGTCATACAAATATCCAGATCACTATCACGAAATCCAAATCCATTCTTAGAAGAGCCAAATAAGCACAACCTTGCTTTTTCTGAGCAAAGAAAAAAAATTAAAGCTTAAAATTAGCACATAAGAGTCTTATAATATCTACCACATGTAAAACAAGGTAATCAGATCCATTTCTGTATCTTAAATAACCTACCCCTGCAAGATATACTGAGAAGTTCCAGAAAATCCACCTGAAGTCCAGATCTCCTATTCAAGTTCCCATACCCACTAAGTTCAACATGTCTAAACTAAAATATAAATTTCACCACAAACCTACCACTATTCCTGTAATTTGTATTCCTCAGCAAACAGTGTCACTGTTTAGCCAGTTGCTCAGGTCAGAAATATATATGAGATTCTTAACACTCCTTTATCAATCTTTACATCCAATCACTGAGACCTTTAGCTTCTTCCAACAACTGTAAATCCGTCTACGTTCATTCACTGTGAACATCACTGCCCATAGTTATGATTAACATTTGAGAATTTAACTCTTGAAAATAAACCAGTCCCCTGTAATCCCAGTACTTCAGAGGCTGAGAAAAGAGGACCACTGCAAGTTCTAGGCCTGCCTCGACTACATATTAAGTTCAAGCCCATCTTGAACTACATAGCGAGATCTTATCTCAAAAAAACCTAAATAAACTAGTCCCAAAAAAGAAAAAGTGAAGTCCTTTTCGGGCATAATTCAAATAGTTTTATAAGTATCACCTTAGTATACAGGATTAATAAATTTTCCTCCAAAAGTGATTAATCAACTAGATATAAATTATGATAGTTACTCTTGACACTTAGAGGAGGTTTTTTTTTTTTTTTTTTAAGGTTATTTATTTATTTATTTATTTAGTCTTTTTTGAGACAGGGTCTCGCTGTGCAGTCCAGGCTGGCCTTGACCTCACTTTGTAGCCCAGGCTGTTCTAGAACTTCCGAAGATTCTCCTGCCTCAGCCTCCCAAATGCTGGGATTACAGGCGTGCACCACCACACCTGGCTATTTGGAGGAGTTTTGTTTTTGTTTTGTTTGCTTGGTTTTTTTTTAGATAAGGTCTCACTAGATAGTTCAGGCTGGCCATGCACTCACTATTTAGGCCAGGTGACCTCAAATTCCTGGTGATCCTCTTGCCTCAGCCTCCTCATTGCTGGGATTACAGGTGAGCGCCACCACACTTGGCTAATATTTAGAGTTCAATAACAGCTAATACTTAAAACAAGTTGTAGGGTAACAGGATTGGATTTTTCTGCCTTTTCATTCTTAAGTATACTAAACATTTAGAAAACAAAATTTGTAGAAGTAATCCATCCAGTTCTGATTCCTTACTTAAAATTTCAGTGACAACTAAGAGGCAAAACAAGCTATGATAATCAGCAAACAAAACTGATTGTGAATTGTTGGGACTCAGATTTGGCTAATACGATATACATTAACAAACATGATTTAAGCCGGGCATGGTGGTGCACACACGCCTGTAATCCCAGCACTCAGGAGGCTGAGGCAGGAGGATCACTGAGAGTTCAAAACCAGCCTGGACTACAAAGTAAGCTCAAGGCCAGACTGAACTGCAGAGCGAGACCCTGTCCCCAAAAAGAATTTTATACCATACAACAGTGTTTACAAGCATACATTTATTTTAATTATAACTTAACTGCTTACCCTTTTCTAAAATATTAAGCCACAAAAATTTTTTGCTTTACTATTTGCTTGTAATACTGGGGACTGAACCTAGGATTTTATTTAAACGCCACCTTAAAAGATACTTATCATAACAATCTATCATTTCTCTTATCTCCCATACCTTAATAGCACTTATATTTGCTGATTTACTTCTTACTGACTACCTCCCCTTCTGAAATATATGCTTCATGAAAGCAGGCTCTGCCAAGTGTGGTGACGCACGCCTGTAATCCCAGCACTTGGGAGGCTGAGACAGGAGGATGGGTGCAAGTTCAAGACCAGCCTGGGCTACAAGTGAGCTCAAGGCCAGCCTGAACTGCATAGGGAGACCCTGTCTCAAAAAGACAAAAGAAAGCAGGCTCCATGTCTTCTGTTAGTAAGGTATCCTCACAAGCTAGAGTAATACCTAACATATACTATTCAATAAACGTTTTATAAATAAATGAATGAAAATTAAAATTACATGATTATAGGAACAAATGCAATCAAATTTTAACGTATGACATACCATCATATTCTTTTTGAATAAACTTTTCCAAGCCAATTAAAATTTGCTCCCTGTTGTATTGTTCAGAAAAAGGTGGTGATAGTTCATCTAGATTTTTTTTAAGAAAAAAAAAAAAGAAAAAGACATAATTTTAAAACATCTTCAATTTTTACCCTAAAATTTTTAATTATAACTTCTCCATTATTTGTTCACTTTTCTGACTTTAAAACCATAAATATTACTGAAGATGTGGCGGGGGACAACAAAAATGTGATTTTTGAAAATCTATATACATTTTACACAATGGTTTTCCCTATGAGACAAATACATTTACTTTTCAAACTATGTAACTGTTTTCTTCATACATTCCACTCTCATATCCATGCTGTTTTTTCCTCTGGTTATCAGAAGTCACACTGATTAGGCAGCAGGTCCATTCAAATATAACAGTTCTTTTAAATGCTTGGTCAAGATTCATTATCTTCCAGATAAAACCATTCTGCCTCACCACAGCTTGAATGACCTCTCTTTGATTCAATTTCATTAGTTCTCAGACTGCTTACCACCAACTAACATCTGATTTTATCCTGTACTTTCAGTTTTCTAGTTATTTCATTTATATTCATTTTATTTTTCCAATGAGACCACACAATCCCTAAGAACAACCTTTTTACATCAGTTCCCCTAGATTCACCTCCAAGTTACCACAGTAACAGGAAAAATGCACTAACTTATTAAGAATTTGCAAATATAGTATGGGGGGTTAAAAAGATGAAATACAGGTAACTACTTGATTTTTTTGATTTTTCTCCGGTACCGGGAACCGAACTCACAACCTTGCGCTTGCCAGGCAGGCGCTTTTGCCGCTGAGCTAAATCCCCAGCCCCAAAATACAGGTAACTACTTCTTAAGGCAATGAAACTATTCTATGTAATCCTATAGTGGTGCATATGTGGCATGTTATGGTTCAAGTAAGTGTGCACATCTCACATATTAAAGATTTGGTACTCAAACTCTCAGAAATACTCCTGCCTTAAGTTCTTAAATGCTGGAATTACAGGAATGAACTACCATACCACATCTAGCTGCAACATTTAAGAGGTAGGGCCTAGTAGCAATCTTCCAGTCACTGAGGCTATGCCCTTGAAGGGAATACTGAGGTCCTATCCCCTTCCTGTTCCTCTCTCTTTTTTTTTTTTTTTGTTTTGAGACAGGGTCTCCCTGTGCAGTTCAGGCAGGCCTTGAGCTCACTTTGTAGCCCAGGCTGGTCTTGAACTCGCAACCATCCTCCTGCCTCAGCCTCCTGAGTGCTGGTATTACAGACATGTGCCACCATGCCCAGCTCCTGTTCCTCTATTCCACACAGCAGTTTTGAGGTAAATGATTTTGCTATACCACATGCTTTCACCATGGTATGCCACAGACCCAATGAAACCTCTAAAACTGTGATTCAAAGTAAACCTTTTCTATTTACAAACTGACTTCTCTCAGGTATATTATAATTAAAGAAAGCTAACCATGTATTGTGTAACATATCTGCTTCTATATAGAACTTTACAGCACAAATTAGTCTTAATGTATGCAAATTCTACAAAATCATGTAGGTCAAAGATCTCAGGAGAATTCAGACTGAAGGAAGAATCTAACTGCATTATAAACAGGAAACAACCTCACTTAAGAGCACAGGGGAAAGGTGCTGACTTAAGTAACTGAGTGAAATCTGTAAGATTAAGGACAAAAGGAACTATATACAGAAAGCACTTAATTCTAATGGATGAAATTGTTTCCTATAGCTTATCAGTTCTGATGCTGCTACATAAGCGTATTAAAATTGATCAATCAAATAAATAGGTGATAAATGGTAGAATTAAGTTTCTGTTTGTTTTACAGCAGCCATTGATATTTTCCGACTAACCTATCCATAACTCTGCAATGTTTGTATTGTTCCTATCCTGTAAATAGATGCATGTTTATTATTATGTGTTTTCTACAACAACCATTGAGAATAGTTAATGATTATTCAATTGGTCACTCATGTATAGCTCTATTTATTTTCTTTAGAAGCCACTTTGAAGATACCAAAGTATAGTACAACAACTACTGATAATCTCCTACCTCTTTTGTCTGTAACTCACTATTATCTATTTGTTTTCCTGAGAAACTATCTTGTAGATAACAATATGTAAAGCAATAACCATTGATAATTTCCTACCACTTTGTCTGTAATTTGGTAAGCTCCCCCTATTATTATGTTATCCTTCTTTTACTCTTTAAAATTAAAAAAAAAACAAGTTTCTCTTTGTTAGAGTGGAAGTTTTCAGATAAACAAAAAGAGGCTAGAATGAATCTCATATAGTAATGGATCATGGCCAAAGCTAGAATAATTCAAGCAGCAAGGTGAAGATTATATCCTAAAGTATAAAATATGTGAGCCCCCAATGAGACAAATGACTGAATAAAAATAAATGTAATGAACTGTATCTTAATAAAGCTAATCTTTCTACTGCAAAGTATTTACCCAAGAAAACAGAAGCATATGTCCATACCCCAACCCATACATAAATGTATATGACAGATTTTTAATAACAAAATTTAGAAACAAGCCAAATATTCATCAATAGGTGAATAGATAAATTATAGCATTTCAATACACCAAAACAATGCTAAACAATAAAAAGAAATTCAACAGATACACATAACGTAGATGATTTTTTTAAAGGATCAATCTCAAAATTATGCTGAGTGAAAGAAATTAAATACTCTTCACCCCAGCCCCCAAAAGAGTATATTCTATGTAATTCCATTTATGCAGAAATCTAGAAAATGCAAACTAATCTATACTGACCGAAGCAGGTAAGCGACTGCCTAGCAGAAGATAGGGATGGAGAAGAGCAGGAGTGAGGGATTATAATGGGACCCTGAAATAGTAAGTAATTTATAAATGTCTGCTGAGTAAAATTGTATCCCAGGCACTCCATAAATGTTTGCTGAATAAAGGTATGCAGGACTTTCCCCAATTCATAGCCATATCTTTCTACACTGCTTTTCTTACACTGTACCAAATCAAAGCCAATTATTCTCCCAAATCAAGCACTCTACACTTTTATACATGATTTTTTATTTCTAAAAATGCAGTGCAAAGCCCATCTAAAAATACCACGTCATTAATCCCAAATCCTCTGATCTGTTAAAATTAAGTTTGCACTGCATTTTATCACTACTATGGCACATAACATTCCACTTTTAATTATGACAATTTACATACAAATGGGTTCTATAACCTCAGCTAGGATAGCACTGTCCAAAAGCACTCAATGACAGAAAAGTCTCTGGAGTGTCCAATACAGTAGCTACTAGCCACCTGTCAGTACTGAGAGCTTCAATTATGTCTAATATAACTAAGGATCTTACTTTTTAATTTTATTTAAATTGCCTGTAACTGAATAGCCACACTATAGCTACCATATCAGAAAGCTCAAATGCACAATTTAAATTCCCTTAAAAATAGTATATCTGAATTCAATTGTATTCCCACTGACATTTACCATAATACCCTGAACAAAATAGGTGTTTAGTTTTTGCAACTGATCTCTGTTGAAAAACCTCTATCAAAATAAAGCGAGCAAATCGTTTTCAAATTAGGAAAGGAATAAACATTCAGTATCTAAAAACACAGCCCCAGCAGTTCATAGTAATAAAACACTTACCAAAACATCTTTTACATACTAAATCAAGTATTTCTCGAAATCGGTTTGTCATTGGTGGTAGAGGTTTTAGATCGATTTTCCTGAAATCCTCAGGGCAATCATTTTTTGAATGACCATCCTTTTTGCAGATGCTGCATACTATTGTTGGCGGCTACACAAAGGTTAAAAAAAAAATCTAATCATCTAATACTTTTTGACCCATTTCATCACTTAGAAAGCAGATCTTAAAAATGTTTTATGTAACTCAGTTCTTATAATCTGTGCTTTCCAGAGGTAAAAAATGTTAATGAAATAGATATTAAAAGTTGTATTTTGCAGTATCAGAGATTTTCCACAATGTAAAGAGTTAAAAATTCAAACTATTCTATTGTGTTTTTGTTTTTGTTTTGGTTTGGTTTGGTTTGGTTTTTTGAGACAGGTTCTCGCTTTGTAATGGAGGTCGGCCTTGAACTCACTATGTAGCCCAAGCTGGTCTTGAACTCATGGCAATTCTAACTCAGCCTCCCCCGCCTACAGAGTGCTGAGATTATGGGCATGTACCATCATACCTGGCTACATACCTTTATAAACACCAATCACATTTCAATAAAATAGGTCTTTAAAAAATGCTTAGGTTAAAAATTTTACAGTCTGTCAATAATTATTGCTGAAGCAACAGATCTGAAAGACTATCCAGTTTTCTTGAGTTTTTTTGTTTGTTTTTAAATAGCCTACTCAATGACATATGACATATTCTTCTTTTTAATTCTGGATGCTGATAATGATATTTCAGTTATGTGCACCGCACCTGAAACAATGTTACTTACCTAAAATATACATTATTTAAGTGCTGGGGATCAAACCCAAGGGATACATCCCCAGACCTTTTATTTTGAGACAAGGT
Source organism: Chinchilla lanigera (assembly GCF_000276665.1). NCBI lineage: Eukaryota > Metazoa > Chordata > Mammalia > Rodentia > Chinchillidae > Chinchilla > Chinchilla lanigera. Next base: position 6,689,608 of record NW_004955464.1, on the reverse strand, counting down.
CTTGTTACCCGCCTAGGCAGGATTCAAACTTGCAACCTTCCTGCCTCAGACTCCTTCAGTGCTGGAACTATAGGCATGCGCTACCCTGCCCAACTAAATCTTATTAACAAAGCAATTATTGCTTATTTTGTGTTCATTAGAGTATTTTCTACAATGTAAAGAGTTAAAATTTAAACTATTCCACTTTACAAATGGAAAAGTTAGGATTCTTATTTATAAGAGATAATATGAAATTCAAACAAGCTCCATGGCAGAATCTGATTCTTCCTTTTTTTTTTTTAATTTTGTTCCTAATCTTAGTTTACCTCAACTACTTTTAGAATATTTATACTCTCTCCCACCCCTCTAAAAAAATCCTTAAAATAAGACACTGTTAAAATTTAAAACTCTGTTGCTCTTTTTTTTAAGCAAAAAATACATATATACACATACAAACAAGACTTAAAATACATGCTGCCTTTGTAAACTGATTTTCTTAAAACATTGAACGAATCCTTTCAAGTATGAGAAAGTGAAGGAAACGAACTGGTAGTAAGGTGCTAAAAACTTTTGGTATATACTATTTAAAGGTAACTATAGGAAAAATTCAAAAAGTACAAGACAAATATACATCAAAATATTATTCTAAATCAACAGTCACCACAATTGAAGCTATTTTCATACCTCTAAATCTGAAAACTATAAAGAAATGGTCAAAGTAAGCAAAAGAAACTTACATACAGTTTAGAAACTGTAACCTACCTTGCCAGAGGTTAAAATAAACTTATCAAACACATAATGTAATTCCTGGGACGGTAGGTTATCATCATCAATAAGGTCAGAAGCAACTTCTGTAGCTTTGCAGTTGCAAGAGGTAGCAGATGTGTCGATGCACATAATCTGGTATGAATTCTCTATTTCTAAATTTGACCTGCAGTCTGTTCCAGCAGACTCATCTGGATCAGCGGACCCAATGCAATTACACTGGGCGAGCTCCTTCTTAAAACAAGTTTGTGAAGGCACTAAGCCATCTCGTTTCTTAACTGATTTTGGCTCTAATTCAGTGTCTTCATTAGCAATACAAAGAGATGAAGATTCCTGTCCATGGTTAGCCAAGCCTAGTTCATTTACCAACAAATGGCCATTGTCAATAATACATCTCTGTGATGTACATTCCATGTCATGTTTATCAGATTGACCTCTTTCTGTATTTATTTTTTCTGTGCTTTCCCCAAGTAGAACAGAACAGCTGCTTGCCATATTGTCAGACTTCACTGGTTTCTTATTGCTTATTTTACCCTTCTCTTTTTTCTTGAAGTGCACTGTAGACTTATTTCCACCCTTCCTCTGAGGACAGGCAAAATAGCGATAAGCTGCCCTGAATCTCTCCACAACATATTCGTAAACAAGTTGGCTGTTTAAACTCCGTGCAACATTCCTCTTGACTGAAAATGGATCTAGTAAAAAAAGAAAACAGTCAATAGCTAAGTCTCTACTAACTACATTTCTAAACTCACAAAAATGTATCTTAACTGCCTAGATTGTCAGCGAAGTACATTTTCCCAAAGTTTTTCTAACCTAGGTTCCCAATGATAGTTCCTGAAAACTGAGTAAAAGGAAAAATAATAGCAACGTCTTTTCCTTTGTTTCTTCCATAAAATAATAAAGCAAAAGAAAAAAGAACACAGTAATAAAATGACTAGTAAGAGAACAGCTGAGGGGCTTAGGTTGCTAAATACAGTTTCAATGATGAAATTATTGGAGAAAAAGCTATGCCATTATGGCTCTTTACAGACTGTCATTGAATGAAAAACTTCAAACTGTAGGACCTAATATTTTTCATCTCCTGTCATAGTACAATTGATATTCTTGGACTAAGAAGTGGAACCTTGTCTGTCAACATCAACTGTTCTCCTTTTTTTTTTTTTTTTTTTTGAGGTAGTGTATTCCTTATTTACCCAGACTGGCCTCAAATCCTTTATTTAGCTTAACGTAGGGATATAATTTATAACATTATTGTATGATGACTGGTGCACACACACACACGCACATACACACACACACAGTAGTCTCCAAATGAAATATATCATCTCACCTTCAATGGCTATTCGCCTTTTTGGCCAGTTTTTGTTCTCTCTTGTTAAAATATCTTGTATTCGCACACATATGACATATTCCTCCAAAGCAAAATCCAGTGTGTAAAATTTTAGCAGCTCTAGCCATAACTGTCCCAAGGATACCTGATTTGGTGTTTCCAATGTTAAAGGAGACTGGAAAAAAAATACTTTTCATTTATACTTCATAAAACTATAGTATAGTTGATGAATTTTCAGTTAGAAAAGGTCTTAGAAACTACATGCTCAAAAACTGAAACATAAAGGAGTAATTTGCCAAAAGTAGTCAGTTTGAGCCCCAATTTACTGACTGCTAGGAATTTTGTGTTCTATTAAACCAATGATTCTCAGCTCTGACTGCACATTAGACTCATTGGTGAGCATTAAAGTGCACTAATACCTCAATTCTATACCACTCCCACTTTCCATACCACTCCCAAGAATCTGATTCAACTGATCTGGAATGGACTAGGCACTAGGATTTTTAAAACCTCTTGAAGTGATTCATATGTAAAATCAAAGGTGCAAACCACTAGAAAACAGATACTACAGCTCCTTATTGTAACAGTTACTTTCAAAATCTAAATAAATGTCTTTTTTTTTTTTTTGAGACAGCGTCTCACCACGTAGTCTAGGCTGGCTCCAAACTCACTATGTAGCCCAGGCTGGCCTCGAACTTGTGGCGATCCTCCTGCCTCAGCTTTCCAAGTGTTGGGATTACAGGAGTGTGCTACCATGCCTAGCCTCACTTTCAAAAAAATTCTTTTATTCAGCAAACATTTCTTTAGTATCTACTATGTCTCTGGTGTAGTACTAGGGATTATCATAAAATAATGAGAGCTCACACTTATACATGTCTACCATGCACTATTCACTTTTCTTAGAGAAACATAAATATTAACAATTCTATGAAATAGATACTATAAGGCAAGAATTTGACTCAAAAGCCCCTGGATAATGGCTCCATGTTGTGAATCACTATATTATACTTCCACTTGATAAAGTGAAGTCCTACTTCATAGACGGTTAGGACAAGAAATAATTTAACCATTATAGTAGGGGCTGGGGATTTAGCTCAGCGGCAAAGCGCCTGCCTGGCAAGCGCAAGGTCGTGAGTTCGGTTCCCGGTACCGGAGAAAAACCAAAAAAAAAAAAAAAAAAAGCCTAACCATTATAGTAAAGACTACATGCTAAGGCTACATGATAGGACTCTAAATCAGAGGGATCATAATAGAAGAGGTAATACCTGATTTCTAAAGGAATTAGCTAGATGAAGATGTTTAAAAGTGACCACTATACAGCATAAGGGCATGAAACGATTATTCATACATTTAATTTTACAACTATCCATTGAGTGCCTACTATGTACCAGGCAGTATGCTAGCACTTGGGATAGATCTCAGGCAAAAAGAAACGACCCTTGCCTTCATGGAGCTTACTTTCTAGGAAAAAAAGAGAAACATACTTAATACGTAAATAATCTAGTAATTGAGAAGAACTAAGTGCTATGGAGGAAAAAAGATGGGAATATGGCAGCAGGAGAAGGTTAAGGTGTTAAACTGAGAGGTTAAGAACAAGAGAGGGGGCTGGGGATTTAGCTCAGCGGCAAAAGCGCCTGCCTGGCAAGCGCAAGGTCGTGAGTTCGGTTCCTGGTACCAGAGAAAAACCAAAAACCAAAAAAAAAAAAAAAAAAGAATAAGAGAGAAGGCATGATCTGAAAGGAAAAGTGTTCTTGGAACAGGGAAAGAATAAATACAGACAAAGTAGACGTTGGCTAGCCTGAAAAAGAAAACATGACAGCTACTGTGATAAAGTAAGAATAGACGAGGAAAATAAAGAGCTAGACCAGTAAGGATCACTTGCCTTCCATTCTAAATGAAATGCGAGGCAATCAATTTGTCATGTTGATAACAGACTGTAAGGAGCAAGGACAAATGCAGGAAATTTTATTAGGGGACAATGACAGTAATCTAGGTCAGAAATGATAGTGGCTAAGACTAGCATGGTAGCAGTGGACAGGGTGAGAGGTGATCAACATTCCTGACAGACTAGATATGAGGCATGAAATCAAAACAGGAGTTAGAACAACTCTGAGGTTTTCAACTTGACAACTGTAGAAGACAGCTATCATCAACTAAGGTGAAACTGTATGTGAAACAGTTGAGGGGAACCCAGAACTCAGCATGGACACTGCAGTTCAACACATCTCACCAGGCACTAGTGGGATATACAATTAGAGAATCCAAGAGAGGTCTGCATGGAGATTTAGGTAGAACAGTCATTATTATACAGATAGTACTTATAATCCAAAGATTACCACACAGGTGTGTAGACACATTTAAAAAAAAAAAAAAAAGCTATGTAGCTCTTCAATATTATGAGAGGAAAGGAAAGGAGAAATCAGCAAAGGGGCCTGAGAAGCTAGGGGCTGCTGCCCTGAGAGTGAAGAAATGTTTCCAGAAAAGAAGTCATTAATTGGCAAATATTTCTGCCAACAAAAAAGATAAAAACTGAGAAATTACCATTGGGTTTAGCAACCTGGAGGTTACTGACATTGATGATACAAGTTTTGGTAGATTGACAGTGTGAGTTAGGAGACACAGAAAAATTAGAAATAGTGATTTACAGTCAATTCTTTCAAGAAGCTTTACTGCAAACAGTTTCAGAAATTTTAGTATTTCTATAATAATGCCATAGATTCTGGAGGACACCATCAAGGTACATTCACCTTTCGTTCACTAGCACTGAAGACAATGCCTGGCACATAGCAGGTCCTTAATAAATGAATGTTGAATGATTAAATAAGCCACCCTCTCACAGAGCAAAGGGACTTTTATTTCTTCATGCAAACTGGCAACATAATCCCCATATGCTAAAGTTTTGATCAAAGGCTAACTCCTAAAGAAAATTTTGTTTAGATTAAACAAGATACAAAGAATAACCTTCACATGATTCAAATACAAGTCTTCCAAAGTGAAACAAAAATTTATTAGAGAATCTCAGTACTGAAAAACTAAACCAGATCAACCCCTCACTTTATAGATGAGGAAAATGAGGCCAAGAGGCTTACTCAAAGTCAGTGAATCTACAATTAAAATAACTTCAATTGAAAATATCACAAATTCTATAGATAGAAAAGCCAAAAACAAAAAAAATAAAAAAGCTTACTTTGCCATGTTTTTCCTTCATGGCATTACTTTGGTTGTCTGTTTCTGTCTTCTTGGTATCATCTTTTGGTTGGTCTGCCTTAGCTTTGTTTTCCTCAGCAAGTGAGTTTTTCTCAGTTGCACTACTTGACTTATAGTCCCACTTCACAAACTTCTCTTCTACTATGCCCTTCAGCTGAAAGTCATCCATTCTTTTTGGGTCAAAGCCTTCAATCTATACAAAAAGGCATTCCAAATTGGTAGTGGAAAAATTATTAAAAAAAAAAAAGGACAAACAGACAAACCAGAATTCCAGCTTAAAATATTTGAGCAGAGCACTCTGCAAGAGCAAACTACAAATATATACATGCACATACATATCACAACACATGCTTACCCAACTTCCAAGTAAGCAAGGAAGAACAGGGGGTTTTCTTTGTTGCAGAAAAAACATCACCATTAAAACGAAACAATAAGAAGGGATTCCACCATCGGTTTGGGAGTCAATATAGCACAACTGCAAAATCAAGGGGAGAAAAAGTATTAGCATTTAGCTTTCCTCAATTTTCACATTGAAAGTAGCTTCTTTTTTCTACATAATCACTGTAAAAATTTCAAACAACAATGAAAAATATACGGCATAACCTGAAATCTCATTAGCCTGAAACAGTAACTTTTAACATGTCAGTGACTAACTTTTCCTTTACTGCTTTGTGTACATATACATATTTCAGTTGAATGAAATCATATTTTATATACTGTGCTTTTACTGTGGATACCTTTTAAAAATGTCTTAATGTTTAATCTCTCTTCATCTGCCTTGATATTAACCTTCTATGTACTCTTCCATTCCTTTTTCTATACTCAATCATATACAAATTACACAACACACAAATACTTCTATTTTTATGTACAGGGAGAATTTTTATTTTACTCAAACAGTATACTACAGGTATTTTCTTCTATATTATACCCTTCACCCTTAACAAGGCATTAAGAAAGTCCCTCTAAGTCAATCAGCACAAATCTGATACATTCTTTTAATTGGTTATGTTACAGTTCATAAGGACAGTTACTCAACAGTTCCTCCATTCAGTGACATTTACATTTTGTTTTCAATCTATGCCACTTCAAACAATGCTGTAATATTTATTCTTATACATATTTCCCAAGTATGGTGCTTATTTCTATTCACTGTTTCCAGTAATGTAGTTGCTGAACTTTGAAATGTTAATATTCTATAATGTAAGATTATTTTCCAAAATCACTACAAGAAGTTCTATTTTCCACCATTAATGAGTGTATATAGACCTCTTCCAATAAGTTACTTTCATTTAAAAAAAACTGTCAACAGGGTAAATGAGATATAATATTTACAGTTACTTCAATTTGTCTGGGGCCAGGGATATAGCTCAGTGGCACAGTGCCTGCCTGGCAAGCACAAGGTTGTGAGTTCAATTCCTGGTACCAAAAAAAAAAAAAGAACTCAATTTGTCCCTAATAGGGTTATGTAATTTTTAATGTGTCTATTAACCACTTGGATTTACTCTTTTCCGAAATGCCTTTTAAATCTTTTGCCAGTTTTTCTTTTTTCATTTACGACATATCAATTTATAGAAGTTTGTTTTACTTACAGATGATAACTTTGCATTGAGCTGTCTCTCCAGTCCTTTTTTATTTTTTGTTTTGAACCGGGACCTCATTAAGTCACTAAATACCTGCTGGGCTAGAACTTGTTATCCTCCTGCCTGAGCCTTTCAGAGTGCTGGGATTATGGGAAAGCACTGCACAGATGACCAATAATAACCTTTTATATCTGATATATGCATTTGAAAAATGACACTTTTCCCAAGCTGCTGTTTTTCTTCTAACACCACTTGTGATATAGCTTCTGGGTACCCTATCATGGTAAAACTTCTCCTTAGTCCATAGTTCACAAACACATATTCCTAAATTTTCTTTTAAAACTTTTAATTTTCATCTAAGTGTAACTTATTTTTAGTTTCTAAGGAGCCAACAGTATCTTCTTCCAGAAAATATTCATCATTGCAACCATTATTAAATAAACCACAATTCTGTCACCGAAATAATTTCTTTTCTTTCACCTATCAAAATCTTATATACAATAGGATTTACTTCAGGGCCTTCTATTCTGTTCCACAGCTTTGTTTATTACCATGTCAATGCTATACTCTTTACCAAAGCAGTTTTATAATAGGAAAGTGGTCCCCTTTCACTATACTCTTTCCGAACTCTTTTGGCTAATCTTAAATATTTATCCTTACACACAAACTTTAAGACTATTTTACTATATATTTTTAAAACTACAAATAATTTCAAATTTAGGTCTTCTATACAATATTTTGCTATTTTTGCATTTCCCAAAAACTTAGTTATCAATTACTCACTTTCCCTCAACTCTCACATTTATCTGCAGTTGTAATTCCAAAACTCTGGCCCTATTTGGCTTCAGACCCAGTCTAATCTAGCATAAACGATTATCACTTCCAGTTAATGTAACAAAAGAGGCTCTTCACTGGACTTCATTTCTATTCTTTACCCTAGAGCGATCTTTAAAGATGTAACTCACATTAAATTATATAGTTGTTAACCCTTTCTTGTGTTTTCTTATCACCATTAAGTACATCCAGAGTTTCCACTACACATACTGTCTATCTGACCTTGTCTCCAACTTTCACGCCATGCACTTCATTCCAGCCACATCTGCCTTTCTTTCTGCTCCCTGTAACCATTCATTCTTAGAGAGTTATTCCATCAGATTTATTATTCCATTAGATTTCCACGCGGCCTGCACTTTCCAATGCTCCCAAGAAGCTTTCCTTTACCATTCAGTTTAATGTCATTCTTCTGTTCATGTTTTCATATTCTCTACTCAAATCCCATCATTTTTCGTGGTCCTGGGGCCTTCACACTGTGCTACATCTCCAGCCCCTTTTTAAATTCTGAGATATGGTCTCACTAAGTTTTTTACTACAACTTTCTAATGATATACAAGCATATGACTCAAAGGGTTGGGGGTATAGCTCAGCAGCACAAGCGCCTGCCTGGCAAGTGCAAGGTCCTGAGTCCAATTCCAGGCCCCAAAAAGAACAAAAAAAAAAGCAGTCTTTACAATCATATGAATCAAGAGGTGATTCTGAAAACAAAAAGGTAAGGCCGGGCGTGGTGGCGCATGCCTGTAATCCCAGCACTCGGGAGGCTGAGGCAGGAGGATCATTGTGAGTTCGAAACCAGCCAGAGCTACAAAGTGAGCTCAAGGCCAGTCTGAACTCCATATCGAGACCCTGTCTCAAAATAAATAAATAAATAAGTAAATAAATAAATAAATAAATAAAAACAAAAAGGTATCATTCTTCCAATATTTACATTATTTCATTTCCTTTTCTTAATGCAGTACCTAAAATATCCAAAACAATGTAAGACATCAATACCAAACATCTCTATAAGCAATTCCCTGTTTAGAATGATGCTTGCAGGCCGGGTATGGTGGCACACACCTGTAATCCCAGCACTTGGGAGGCTGATGCAAGAGGATCACTGCAAGTTCAAGACCAGCCTGGGCTACAAGTAAGCTCAAGGCCAGCCTGAACAGCATAGGAGACCCTGTCTCAAAAAGACAAAATGAATAAAAACAGAATGATGCTTGCTATTTTTTTGTAAACAGTATCTATTGCAAACTTTCATTTTTAGTTAATGTAAGAGTTGAGTTCGGTTTGTTTATCAAGAGCATGCCATGTCAGCATGGTTCTGTGCTGCATTCATTTGTTAACATACCAAATTAGATGAATAGACTTTCAATAGTAAACCATTCTAAAATTTCTAAAATAAATTCTGCACCATCACTGCACATTAACCTCTCATAAACTGATATATTCTTCCAGCTTCTCTTTTATTTAGGTTTCTGCATCTACGTAAGATCAGTCCTAGTTGGACTGGTATTTTAAATTATTATTTTCTTCTTTAGGTAATAAAGATTTAGCATAATAGAGCTGTATAGTAATGACTTGGTACATGTAAGTTTACAACTCAGAAAGAAAAAGGTTAAAAAAAAAACTTGGCAAAAAGAACCTGAAATATTCCATTATAATAAGTTCTCACTAATCTAAGATATTAGAGCAAAAAGTAAACTGCCTAATGATTAAGTGAACCAAAAACTCCTTAATAACTATAAAAAACTGTCAATGTATTGTTAAGGCATCAGACATCTCACAGAGGCACAAGATCAGGATAGTTTATGAAAGAGCTCTTAAAACCCAAGGATCTCTTTTAGGCATCAGATACTTCTAAAAACATACTTTCTTACAGGCAGGTGTGATGGCACATGCCTATAATCCCAGCACTTGAGAGGCTGAGTCAGGAGGAACCCCATGAGTTCCAGGCCAGCCTGGACTACATAGTGCATTCATGGCCAGCCTGACCTGCACAGGGAGACCTTGTCAAATAAATCAATTAATTAATTAATTAATTAATTTCTGAACCCCAAATCATGGAAATCTGTGCTTTACTTCCTAATGCATAATATTAACTTCAAGAAAAACAAAGATATTCTTTAAAAAAATCTCAGCCAGATGTAGTAGCACACACCTATAATCCCAGCTACCCAGGAGGCTGAGGCAATTCCAGGCTAGCCTGGACAACATTGCAAGAACCTGTTTCAAAATAAAATAAAAAAGGGTGGGGATAAATTCAGAGTGTATGCCTAGCATGCAGGAGGCCCTGGGTTCAATCTCTAGTATATCACAACAAAACAAACAAAACACAGCACTCTATAAGAAGAAAAATGCACCAGAAATTATTTCTAGGTTTCTTACGATAAGTTGAGAAAACGTAATCCATGAGAAAAAAAAGCCCTTTCCATTCTAACAAAGCTGCCAAAAATGGGGCACATTATTGTACTGGACACAGGAAAAAACCACTTTGCAGTCAGCTTTGTAATATACGTTTTTAGTATTCTACAATGTTAAAGACTGGCAATGTTTATTTATTTATTTTTGGTCTTTTTTTGAGACAGGGTCTCACTATGCAGTTCAGGCTGGCCTTGAGCTCACCTTCTAGCCCAGGCTGGTCTTGAACTCACAAAGATCTTTCTGCCTCAGCCTCCCGAGTGTGGGATTACAGGCGTGCACCACCACGCCCAGCTAGACTGGCATGTTTAGACTCAGGATGTAGTAAGTGTCAATACAGTATGAAGCAACCTTTCCTTCCTAAAAAGGCACTGTAGAAAACAAAGTCTATAAGGCTACCTTCTTTAAAAAATAAAAATATCCTATCTGAATACCATTTATAGTTTTCTAATACTGCTTACTTATTTTATTGAATTAAAAAATGCTTGTGAGAAAACTGACATAATTTCATGACAAGAAATTAGGGCACAATTAAGAAGTAACAACACAGAGAAAGCTATGTACTTTTCATCCTTTATATGTGTTTCTACTGTAAAGCCTAAAATATATTCTTGTGAATTATCTACATTTGGGGAGTAGGTTGAATCCAGGCCATCACACTGAGCTGTATCATGAATGCTTTTTATTATAGTTGCTACTGTGAGACAGAGTCTTATGGCTAAACTGTCCAGGATGGGCTTAAATTTGGAATTATCCTCCCTCAGCATCCCACAGTACTAGGATTACAGGTATGTATCACCGTGCCTCACTCTCCACAGCATTTTCAAAATAATCTTCCCAGGTAGAAAAAATGGAAGCACAAAGATGTGACATACCTTCTTCAAAATCTAAAGATTTAGCAACTCTGCCTACCCCAGAAGAAAAAAGAAAAACTCAAGTTGAAACTTTAAATTGGCTTACTGCATTTATTTAGTTAGTTAGTTGGTTTATTCCATTTTCATAGTATTGAATTTCTATAGTATGCTAGGCATTGTGGTAGGTTTACAGCATGAGACAATAAATAAGGATTGCCCTCTCACAGCCTGGTTTACTGACCACAATCACAAAAGTTAATGGTCTCCCTTTTGAAGAAACTAGATTGGTTATTCAACAAATATTTGTTGGGTACCTATTAAGTGCTGACAAAGTAAAGAGGTACTGGGGACCAGCAGTGAATAACACGTTAAAATCTTTGCCTTTGAATAGTACACAATTTCATGGAAGAAAACAGATTGCAAACAAATACATGTATGCAAGTAGTAGTAAGTGCTGTAAAAACATAAAGCAAGGTAAGGGCAAGAAGAGAGTAACAGAGATTAAAAACAAGATGAAGGAAATTCTGAAAAGGTAAAATGTGAGTGAAGATGTAGAAAAAAAAAAAAGTAAAAAGAATAATTGACTCTGGATGCCTGGGAGAAGAACACTCTAGTTTAAGAAAATAACTGCCAGGCCTGGTGGCTCATGCCTGTAATTCCAGAACTCCGAGGCTGAGGCAGAAGGATCCCTGCAAATTCAAGACCAGCCTGGGCTACAAAGTCAGCTCAAGGCCAGCCTGAACAGCATAGTGAGACTTCGTCTCAAAAAGACAAAAGCAACGAAAACAAACAACAAAGCCCTGAATGCAAAGATGCCCCAACCTGAAGCTTTCTTACTGTTCCTTTAGTCAACTGTTGCCATCCCAAGATCGTACAATCCTCTAATCAATCCAGACAAAAATTCCAAAAGCTTTGGAAGCTTTTGTTCTGAGGTTATCACTCTATCTGTAATCTCTAAAACAGAGATTAAAAGATAAGCAGTCATCTTTGTGTAAAACTGAAAATTTACACATGATAACAAGTGACCATAAATCTTTCTGGTCACTCAGACTGATACTGGCAATTACCACTATTTCTCTCTAACTTTACACCAAAGAAAAAAACACAAGGATCTATGACTTTTAGAAATATATGCCGGGGATATAGCTCAGCGGCACAAATGCCTGCCTGGCAAGCACAAAGTCCTGAGTTCGATTCCCGGTACCAAAAAGAAAAAAAAATAGAAATACTAATTTTTGGGAACTCAGATAACTAATCCTCAGCTGTTACCCAACCAAAATTGCCTCAGGTTATCCATGACTTACAGAAAAGAGAGTAATACTCAGATATCAAAACAAAAATGCTAACAAAAACCCTTAATTTACAACATATCATTTCACAACCTTCGAATTTTCATGTAAAATGAGATTGATGCCTTGAGCATCATTATTAAAACACAAAACAGAACATTTCCATAGTAAAAAAGAATACAGTATAACAATAACTCTAAAATGTTCAAAAGATCTATACAGTAACCCTTCTTATCTACACCTCCCACAGTTTCAATTACCCACAGACAAAAAAGGTTGGGAAGGAGGGTCTTGCCACACAGCCCAGGATAGCCGCCTCTATCTTGTGATCCTCCTGCCTCAGCTTCTGGAGTGAGGATCAGCGGCATGCACCACCATGCCTGACTTAGCAGTGCAAAAATATTATATAGTAAATTACAGAAGTAGATAATTTATAAAGTTTAAATAACTTGTATTAAATTATATCTTTATAATTGTTCCATGTTATTATTGTTGCTGCTAGTCTCTTAGTATATATTATTCATAATTAAACTTTATACAGATATGTACATACAGGAAAAAACACTACCTACTGTTTCAGTCACTCTCTGAGGGTCCTGGAATCTATGCCATCATAGATAAGGGAAAATATTTTATTTTTATGAAACTTTATTTCATGACCATAAATCAGAAATCACACCACTTTCTGTGTGGCAAACAACTATTTTGTCCCACATATCACAAGTTCTGTTACATGGCCAGTACAAGAAAATGCCCAACTTATACTGATGATTAGATACTTTTTCTTTTGTTCCACTTACCTTAGCCCAGTAACGAAAGGCTAAAACCAAGGGAGTAAAGACAGGTTCCATTTTGCCAAGAGCAGCAAGTAAATCAGTAGTGAGACATGCTGTATCATTTCCTGCACTCACTCTACAAAGTAAACCACTGTGAATGAAAAAGAAACCAATTACATCGTTGTATTAATACACTAAGAAAGCAAAATACTTCAATGCTATAACTATCCTTTTTAGTCACATTTTAAGACCCAAAAAGTCACAGTAAAATCAAATATTTTAATAATTACAGCAAACTGAAAACTATGTATTATTATAGTTCTATATAAATTAAAGATGGTCTTAAACTTACTTCATAAATTTCAACCTCAGTATTTAAGTTCACAAGTAATAAATTTAAAAGTAGCATTAAGAATCATTCAATTTTTTTTTTTTAAGGCAGGGTCTCATTATATAGTGCAAGCTGGCCTTGAACTGGTGATCCTCTTGTCTTAGGCTCTCGAGTGCTGGGATTACAAGTGTGTACCACCATACCTAGCTAAAATTTGATTTTTGAAAGATAGGCCATCAATCTCTTCAATGTCAGTACAACATACCTTCCACTTCACTGTTTTTGCTTTGCAAATTAAAAAAAACAAAAACTTGAAATACTGAGCTGACTACCAACAGCTCTTGACTCTAATTTCTCCAATACGAACTTTATGTTATTTTCAGATTAAAGAATAGAAAATATTTACTTATTAACCCACAGGTCATGCTTATATGTAAGTGAACATAGGAACTACCTTAAATGAGATGACAACAGTGTAATGAAGGTATTCTAGGGGCAGGGGAAGAATGAATCTAGGTTGCCACACACAAGTAATCTGACATAACACAGTGGGAGAAAAAAAAACCAGTAAGTCAGACTGTCTCCACTCCAACTCTGGTTTTCCCCTAAATGACATGAATTTGAACAAATGCTTAAACCCTTGTAGTCTCAATTTTCTAATTTACAAAGTAAGAATGTTGTACTAGATCTCTACAGATTCTTCTACCTTTGAATAAAAACACAATAATCTTAAAATGTAAATAAAAAACATTTTACCACTTTTGTATTCTTTCCATGTCTTCTGCATTAATCTCAAATAGCTCTATTTTAGTTTTTTTGTTTTTTGTTTTTTGTTTTTTTTTTCCAGAAACACTCTGCCCTCTTGGTTCTATAGACATCTGACTAGAAAATTAAAATCAGTCTTCAATGACTCCTTCAATTTCAGTAAACCAAAAACTAGATTCTAAACACTGGGAGACCCTTAACTAAAGAGGTATTTTGTGTTTATGTTTGTATCCCTAGAGCAGTGTAAACCTACACATAAATAAATGTTCAGTACTTTTGAGAGAGTGAATGAACTTGAGGGAAAAAAATGTTTCACTTAAGAGCCCCGTCTAGTTGTCTGGTAATTCTATTTCTTGTTGATATACATTTGGTAAACTTCCTATTTTTAATTAATAGAAACTACTGTAGTTATATTAATCCAAGAAGAAATCTAAACAACTTTCTCTTTTGGAAAAGTTTGCTAGTAAATTTTTTGAGGTATCTTTGGTCTTTTTGAGACACAGTCTCACTATGCAGCTCAGGTTGGCCTTGAACTGACTTCGTAACCCAGGCTGGCCTGGAACTCATGATGATCCTCCTGCCTCAGTCTCCCCAATGCTGGGATTACAGCCATATACCACCATGCCTGGCTTCTAATTTTTTTTCTAATACTTTACTTTCTCTTCAATTTTACCAACCTTTTCCGATCTTTGCAGACCACAACAGGAACTTTAGCATGAAAATCAGATTCCACATCTACATATAACACTAATGAGAAAAAACAAAAACAAGCTGTCAATAGCTCTATTTATAGTAAACAGTAAGTAATAATTTCCTTCTAAAACACTGCTCTCATTGTTTTTGTGGGATAATCCATTCCTCACATGGTGAGCAGCAACCCAAAAGAATCTCTTACCTTTCTGGTATCATCTGTGAATATCAACTAACAGGTACAATCATAAACGCTCTATGAAAATTACAATTATCTTGAAAAGAAATGTCTTAATATCCTGGAAGAGGTAAAAATATTTTTAATTGTTCCATATTTCATTAACCACCCTAATAAGCCTTTATTCCAGAATTGCCTAGGTCAACTAGCAGACAAGGACATGCAGGTTGTAAAAAGATTCACATCAGAGATAGTTCTGGGGTAAGAGATAATTGCTAAACAAATTTTTTGAGTTACAATCCTGGGAAACCAAAAGGCCATAAATAACTATGAAAAGGAATGTAGAGGGAGGAAGGGGCAAAAAAGGGAAGAGGAGGAGAGGGAAATAACATGGGCAGATCGAAAAGATGCTCAGGACAGACTGTGAAGGGGATCCCAGGCCATGGGAGATGGAGAGTGGGACTCCTGCAAGTTAGGAATAAAAGTACACAGCTTCTCAACACGAATATGCTGGTCTGTATGTACAGGCACCACTCTTTGCAAGAGCACAGGTTAAAGCCTTGCTTTCTCTGCCTCTGGAGTCCAATGTGAGGGAGGGGGAGGGACCTAGACAAATAAATTTTTTCTCATACATGCCTAAAAAGGTTGTTAAAACTTCACAGATACTGCAAAGATACAACATCGCTTACTTCAGAGGACTTTTTCCACAAGAGTCAGAAAATGAGGACCTATCAACTTTTCAGAGTTTACTTCTTTTAAATTACCCATGTAAGAGAAAGCTAACTCTGCTGACCTCATTTGCTGTTAATGAAAAGACTGCCTAATCAAAGCTGTTGAAGACAAACACAGTGAAGCACATTCTCTGTAACTCCAAATTAAGTCCCATGCCACCATCTAATTTAAATATAAATAGATGAATTAACATTATTTCATTTTTAAATTCAAAGAAAAGCTCTCACTAGTATTTGCTGGAATGATTATTCCAAAAAATGTGCTGAAGACATGTCAGAAATTTCTTTATAACCGAGTGTGGTGGCGCATACCTATAATCCCAGCACTCAGAAGGCTGAGGCAGGCGGATCACTGTGAGTTCCAGACCAGCCTGGGCTAAAAAGTGACCTTAAGGCCAGCCTGAACTGCGGAGGAGACCCTGCCTCAAAAAGACAACAAATTTTTTGAGTTATATTAATATATTTAAAGAGTTATATTAATATATTATAATTAAAGAAAAAAATTTCTTTATGCACAAAGGACCATGAATAAGATACAAATAACGTGAGGAGGGGTTTGGCACACATATATAAAACCAAAACCTGCAGATGATTGGTCTCTAGAAGCTATAATGATGACATAAAGAGCAAAAAGAATTTTTTTAATTAAGCTGGGTTTTATGAACCTGTATCATGTAACTTAAGATGATCTACTGTATTTTAGCAGAAAAGATATTATTAAATTACAAAAAGATAACACTCTAGTAAAGTATGAAGACGTAAAAGGTACGTCTACCACTTATTGAAATATACTTGTTAAATTTTTGTTTGTTTTTTTGAGACAGGGTCTCGCTATATAGTGCAGGCTGGCCTTGAACTCATGTAGATCCTCCTGCCTCAGGCTCCTGAGTGCTAGGATTACAGGTGTGCTCTGTAGCCAAGCCTGGCTACTTTTTAAATTTTTGTGCAATTAGAAACAAGTATTTACAGCCATACCATCCTGAATGTGCCCGATCTCATCTGATCTTGGAAGCTAACCAGGTTGGGCCTGGTTAGTACTTGGATGGGAGAAATGAGTATTTACTAACAAAGAAAACTGTATTAAAATACCTTTACAGATAAACTGTACCAAATTCATTCTTTAAAACAAAATTTTCCCAGAAAATGGCCTAGAAGAAGCTGAAAAATAATAGAAAGGTAAGAAGCCAGATACAAAGAAATAGGTTCAGAATTGACATTAAAAACTATGGCTTAATCCATTGATGAGCTCATCAGAAATATTGTATTATTGGTTTTTTTTTTTTTTTTTGGAGACAGGGTCCCACTATGCAGTTCAGGTTGGCCTTAAATTCACTTATGTAGCCCAGGCTGGCCTTGAACTTGCAAACTTGCAACAATCCCCTGCCTCAGCCTCCCGAGTGCTGGAATTACTATTGCCATTTTTTAGTTGATAAAAAGTATTAACATTGAAATAATCTGCCAAAGGACACACAACCAATATACTAGCAAAATTAAAATCTGTGCATGAAGCTCTGAATCCAGATCTTAAGCTCTTCAGCATTTATTTTGTAACACGGTAATAGAGCCCTTAGAGGGCCTGGGTTACATCCCCAGCATAAATAATTAAGAAAGGAAACAGAAGAGGAGTGAAAACAAAGGGAAAAGGAGGGAACGGGAGAAAGAGAGGGGTGTCAGGAAGAACCAGTAAATAATAGCCAACAAAATAATATGAAAGATTGTAACATGACCTGGACGTGACCTGGGGTTTTACTTGAGACACTAGTATTTCTTAAAGTTTTATTTGAAAGTATTTTTACTAATGAGAATGTCCTGTTTACAGAAGCAATCTAGACAAAGCACATCTGAAGAAGTACAATTCAGGGGTTACTACCACTAAATGGAGTAAAACATTTAACCAATGTGTGCATAAATTTTGATTTCAAGTCTTTTCCTAACCTTCCTTCATCAACAACTTCCTAATGATCATCAGGTTTTCTTTTTACATGAAATTCCCACAATCTAGTAGTCCCCCTTAGCCACAGGGGATACTAAGACCCCCCCCATGAATATTTGAAACCACAGGTAGTAATTAACCTTATAAACATGGGCTTTTAGCTATTCATACTTACCCTTGAAAAGTTTAATTTATAAATTAAAGCACAGTAGACATTAGCAATAACTAGTAATTAAATAGAATTATAAGAACATAATGTGATACAAGTCAGTGAAATGTGCTGTATTCTCTCTTGTATGCGTAATTTAACGCATGTTAACTCAAAATGCAGAAAGCAAAACTACAAACCATAAAAATGCAAATAAGGGAAGACTACTGAACTCATAGCTAATATTTTTTAAATCACCTAAAATGCAGGTTTTTAACGTATCAGTTTAATATAGCATCTTTGGCCTGACAGGTAAATTATACTTTTTAGTACATCTATTAAACAAATATATATGCATACACACATTATCTATCCATATGTAATACAGTGACTTAAACACACTAACAGTTTTAATTTATTAGCCATATATAAACAAAATGCATGTTTAGAAAAACAAATTTAAAAAAAAAAAGAAACTCACCATTTTTTTTTAAAATTCCAAGCACTTGTATCAGAAGATCTGGATGATTCATCTAAAAAGTTTAAAATTAAATCAACATACTATGGTCAAAGTATATGTAGCAGATCACTAGAACCCAATTTTATTAAATTGGGTATTATTATTATTATTATTTTGGTTTTTTGAGACAGGGTCTGCTATGCAGTTCAGGCTGGCCTTGAGCTCACTTTATAGCCCAGGCTGGTCTCAAACTCGCAAAGATCCTCCTGCCTCAGCCTCCTGAGTGCTGGGATTAAAGACATGAGCCACAACGCTCAGCTCAGCTCTAAGTTGGGTATTAAATCATGGTCTGTATTTTAAAATAATGAGAAGAGAACAGTGCTTTTACCTTTTATGTCACAAATTTGTTCACAGATGTAAAAAGAAAATCTGATCAAAAGTTTTTGATAAGAATTGTAAAGAATACAGAAAACTGGCAAATTGGTCAAAATGCTTAGAGTAAAATACTACTTTATGCAACAAGCTTGTCAAGTGTTTAAAGTATGCTTTGTTGCTACTTGAAATTATCTAATATATGTTTATTATGAAGATTTCAGATTAAAAAAATAAAACACCAAATTTTCACCCAAATTAAACACTTTTGAGCCACAAATTTAAAAATTAAACAAAATTTTTACAGATTATATTAAATATCTGCTATGTCATTAAATAAGTAATGTTAGCAGTACTAGAAAATTACTGATACTATTGCTCATGATAATACCTACTACATACTGAGTGTACCCATCTTGTATCAGGCTCTATACAAGCCCATACCCACACATTTTTTAATAGATCTATCTTTATGTAATTTCATTTAACATAAAAGTTGTTTTGCTTGTTTTGGAAGTGAGGAAACTTGAGGCTCAAAAAGGTCAAGTAACTTGCTCTTTTGTAGTCAAGATTTAAACCCAGTTCAAATTCACTTCTACACTGCTTACCAAAAGCAGGAATTATTCAATATGCTCAGATTTAAGCATTTTTCCTTTTACTGCCTTCCTCATTTGCTTCCTTTATTACCCACCCTATATCTTTTTAACTTCCCTATATCTAAAACAACAGTAATTTCCAAAAGTACTGTTTAGTCATAATGGTAATGCTATCAGACAGAGTGTTAGATTTTCCTACCCTTCTCTTAAAAGATTACCCATTAATATTACTAAATACTAGTTAAACGTACAGCAATGATTCTTTTCCAACTACTTACCGTGGAAGGAAATTTTATATCTATATTCACATCACTACTTTTCAGAGCAAACTTAGTCAAAGATGAGCCATACAACCTAAGTGAACATTCTGGAATAAAGGAAAAACACAATGCATGAACTTATGTGCAAATATAGGAACTTTTTAGAAAGCAGCAGGAAAATATACTTCCATTCTGTGTCTTCTGTACTAATACAACGACTACAGAAGAACAGCACCCTTCCTGATATACTAAAATTTCCCAGTAATGGAGTACAAGATGAGAGAAATTACTCATGAAAGCTCATTTAGGAATAACTGAGACTATGTTTATCATTCATTGTCAAAAACTTTTTTACTGGGGCTGGGGATTTAGCTCAGTGGCACAGCATCTGCCTGGCAAGCGCAAGGTGGTGAGTTTGATTCCCGGTAACAGAGAAAAACAAACAAAAAAAAAAAAAACAAAAAAACCTTTTTTACTGATAATAATATTAGACAGTAGTTTGAATGGGAAAGGATCAGACATTTAATGCAAGTGCTGTTTAAAAATAACCAAGTAGTGCCAGGCTTAGTGGAGCACGCCTGTGATCTCAGCACAGGGGAGGCTGAGGCAGGAGAGTGCTGAGTGCTGTGAGTTCAAAGCCAGCCTGGGCTACCTAGTGAGTCAAGGTCAGTCTGGATTACGTAGTGCGACCCTATCTCAAAAAAACAGTAAGAACAAAATTAAAGCCAACCCAACTGATGCAAACATCAAACACAAAAAACTTTCGGGCTCTCAAAAATTCCAACAATTCATGGTACAAAAAAAAAAAAAACAACCAAAAATTCACAGAAAACTTAAATAGGAACACCTACCTATGTAATCTATACATCTTTCTTAGACAAATACTGTATTTCAGAAATCATAATAAGGCACACTTTTAAAGGATTGCTCATCAGAGGCCAAAACGAAAACAGTATGAGGTTTTTGGGAGGCAATAATGAGGACTGAACCCAAGGCCTGGTGTAGGTATGCACTCTGCCACCGAGTACACATCAGCCCAAGTTTTGCTCATTTTTTTAAAGCTCATGCACAGCTCCATACATAAAAATCTACTTTTCAAACTTATAAACTGTCTGAAAGTCATTAAAAATCAAAAATTTCATTCCTATTCTTATAATATTGAATTATTTTATACATAATTTTAACTATGATTCAATGTGTTATTAAGGTAGAAAACCATATTATAAAGAAACAAAAGAAAATAATTATTTGCCATTTTTATTTTATATTATTTCTTATGAGTCTCACAAAGACTGAACAGGAAACTATCCAAAATCCCTCTGGAGTACCGGGATATAGCTCAGCAGCCTAAGTGCTTGCCTGGCAAGCCTGAGGTCATGAGGTCGATTCCCAGTACCAAAAAAAAAAAAAAAAATCCCTTTGGTGATAAACAAACAAATGTTATTTAAAATACATTTACTTACACCTTTACTGACACACACAAGCCAAGCAAATACTTGACACATACATGAAAAGCCAAGCAAATACTGTATACAAAAATACTTTATACAGGACGCCAGGGTCATAGCTCAGTGGCATAAGTGCCTGCCTGGCAAGCACAAGGTCCAGAGTTCAATTCCCAGTACCTAAAAAAAAAAAAAAAATCGCCTTACATAAATACTTTATACATAAATGTCTAAAATAAATGAGCTCTGAGAACCTCTTGCATCAAAGAATAAGCTTTCTCTAAAGTCCTTACTTATGCTAATCTTTTCCTACCATCAAGTAATATCAATTTTATTCAGTGACTGGTTAGAACATTTATGCTAAAAATAATATAGTTTTTAGAGGTCCATTCAGAAATCAATGATACTGAAAAGTTAATATATAACTTTTGACTACTAAGAAATTATCTATAGCTGGCATTGTTAAATCTTTTTTCTCCTTATGAAATTATGCTCTGCCATGATTCTCAATTTTCCGTTTTTAAGCATTTCACTTAGTCACTCATAAAATAAGCATACGAATCTACTTTTACAAAGAAAAAAATTATTTTAAAACTTACCCAAGTTCAATAAGAAGTTTTGTCACTTAAAAATTAAATATAAAATGAGTTTGTACCTGGCAAAAAGGCTGTTACAACCTTTGACATTTCCTCCACAATTTCCCGCCGGGCTTTGAGGTCCTCATCTGTTATTCCTTGTTCTTTTGCTACTTCCACAATCGCAGCACTTAAAGCAGCCAAGTGGGCAGGGGAAGGAGGGGGCAGAGAACGAAGCTCGCTTTCTTCCTGTTTTTCCTATTAGTGTAATGTTTCACAACAATAACAACAAAGTTTCTACATTAATTCCTTATATTTAGGAGGAAAGGATACAAATAAATATTCACCTTCTATGTATCAGATATAAGATATCTGCAATACAGAAGTGAACAAAAGAGGGCTGGGGACTTAGCTCAGCAGCGCTGCATGGGGTTCTGAGAGAAAAAGTGAACAAAAGAGAGAAGAAATCTCCACTTTTGTGAAGCAGGATTCAAGGAGTGAGAGCTGCTGGTAAGGAATTGTTCTGTTTTGTTGGTTTGTTTTTTTCTTTTGGTTTTGTTTTAGTAAAGCTGGGAATTGAACCCAGGACCTTCACACTAAGACATCACAAGTACCGCCCACCCCCTTCTTTTAGCAAGATCAATAAAGTGCCCAAGGCTGGGCTGGAATTTTCGATCCTCTTGCCTCAACCTCCCAGAGGGCAGGGATTATAGATAGCGGCTAGTAGTTTAGTGCTCCCCCTAGTGGACTAATTTTTCATCTAGATTTCAATTCTTGCTCAGAAAAACCCGAATTTTAATTCTCCAATTTTCTCATTCCCCAGTCCAAATTCCACCTCCTACTCTAGTCTGAAAAGCTGCTACCATGCTGCTCTGGAGCAGGAACAAGTCTCTGCTTCAAACCCCATGCCAAAAAATCTTTCTGCTTTGCTGTATCATCCTCAGCTCTTAATTATACCTGATAGGTGGGTGCAACCATGCCCAGCTTAATACTAATTTTTTAGAATTTATTCTGCTATAACATCTGCATAAATTCTGTACTTCTACTTCAAAACCAACACACTATAAATTCAATAGTTTGGTGATATTTTTCTTGCAGCAAAGATAGAATCTTAAGTATAGCAGAAGGACTTCAATCATTTCTAATTGGCATATATGGTGTCAGATCCTAAACTTCACCCTTACATTTGATGTATTGCCAACTATTTACAATTCATTTTTATGTTATGTTATCCCATGTGAAGATAATACATTAAAATAACCTTTAGTCTGCTAAAACTCTGAAAACCATTTTTTTTTTCTTTTTAAGACAGGGTCTCACCATGTAGTTCAAGCTGACCTTGAGCTCACTCTGTAGCCCCAGCTCGTCTTGAACTAGCACCAATTCTGCCTCAGCGTCCCAAGTGCTGGGATTACAGGCACGCGCCACCATGCCCAGTGTTGAAAGCCAATTTGAACTCAGGCACTAACAAAGTACTATGTTGTATGAGTAGGGACATACACTATTTATTTATTTATTTATTTATTTATTTATTTATTTATTTATTTTTCAGACAGGGTCTCTCTATGCAGTTCAGGCTGGTCTTGAACTCACTATGTAGCCCAACCTGGCCTCAAACTCTCAGTGACCCTCCTGCCTCAGCCTCCTGAGTGCTGAGATTACAGGTGTGTGCCATCACACCCTTGTAATTTCTATAAACCAATTTACCTGATTATTTTTTAAATGTAAATTACCAATCTATAAAAAAAATAGCAAAATACACAGAAGAAAATTACCAACAATCTTTTACTATCCTGTTTAACAGACTATTTCATTTATTTAGTATCACAGGCATTTTCTGTTAATTTTCAGTCAAGAAATAATCTCTTGGGGAAGGAAAGGAGGTATTTTTTAAAAAAGAAATTCCTTAACTTTTGAGACACAGGGCTTCCCATCACAAAACCAAAACTAGTTCCCCCCTCCCCCATGCAAATACAGTTAAACAAAGACTGGTTCATTTCTAATTTAACTCACTGATGGGATTTAACTCAAAGATGGGATGGTGGCATTATATTAGAATAGTTTGGACAAAGAAGGCAGTGCCAAACACATAATACTTAAGCAGAGACTGAAATGAAGTGAAGGAGAGACATTTGAATTTCTGGGAGAAAGCATTCTAGACAGTAAAAACAGCAAATGCAAAGACTCAAAGGTTGAGACATTCAGTCTCAACATAG
Organism: Chinchilla lanigera; assembly: GCF_000276665.1. Classification (NCBI taxonomy): domain Eukaryota; kingdom Metazoa; phylum Chordata; class Mammalia; order Rodentia; family Chinchillidae; genus Chinchilla; species Chinchilla lanigera. Next base: position 6,665,885 of record NW_004955464.1, on the reverse strand, counting down.
GTAAATCTTAACTTAGATTAGCATTATCAAACACAGTGGAATTAGTCAAATGTTTTCATGGGGGGGTAGTAACTGGTATTGAACCCAAGCTCTTGGCACTAAGCTAACATCCACAACCCTTCATTTATTTTTAATTTTTAGGAAGGGTCTCACTAAGTTGCTCAGGCTGGGCTTGAATTTGCTATTGCCCTGCCTCAATCTTAACACAGAATTATCAAATATAGTGGATTAGTCAAATCTCACTTTTATAAGTTTCTGTGACCATTGTGTAATTCTTAGTTTTAGTCTAAGTTGTGGATAATTGGCTAAAATTTCAGGGCTATTTTTTTTTTTTAAATTTGTCAAAAAGGATTAACAGCACCATACTGGCCAGCATGGTAACATATGCCTGTAATCCCAGCACTCAGGAGGCTGAGGCAGGAGGAATGCCACCAATTCAAGGCCAGCCTGGGCTACATAGTGAGTTCAAGGCCAGTTTGAACTAAATAGCAAGACCTTGTCTCAAAAAAATAACAAAAAGAAGCACCATGCTTAAATCAAAAACTACCAAAGAATAATTTGCTACAAAATCATATAACGATTCCCAGCACCACACACAAAAAATATGAAGTACCACAAAATGTTCTGACTTATATTGTTAGATTTTCATAAAAATAAGAACATCAAAGACAAACAAGAAACATATCCATATACCTAGGCTATTAAGCCTATGCTACTGCCTTTATATTATTCCATCAAATATTTTCATGGAAAATTCACATCATTGATCATCCTCATATCCTCTTGATATCCTCATATATGTGCTGTTACAAATATTACCAGTGAAATCCCTGTATTATGCAACTTACATTCTAGCTATGAGGAAAAAGATACATATATATCATGCTAGATAGTACTATTTAAGAAAAATAAAACACGGTACGAAGTTACAGAAAGATGGGATGGTGGCACTATATTAGAATAGTTTGGACAAAGAAGGCAGCGCCAAACACATAATACTTAAGCAGAGACTGAAATGAAGTGAAGGAGAGACATTTGAATTTCTGGGAGAAAGCATTCTAGACAGTAAAAACAGCAAATGCAAAGACTCAAAGGTAAGACAGCCTCTAATGTTATTTGAAGACACACGGTAACTGTAGCTGAGTAACAAAGGGGTAACTAATGATATTGATTAGTTAATTAGAAATCAAATACTGTACAATCTTATAGCACTTCAAGTTTTATTCTAAATTGGGAAGCCAATGAAAGAACAAGAACAGAAGGTAACATTGATAAGATATATTTTAAAACTGCAATCTAAGCTGCTAAAAGGGGACCAGAATGTAGGAATTAGACAGGGAGGTAAGTCAACAGTCCAGTAAGAGAAAGTAGTATCTTAGTTTAAGGCACAAGGAGGAACATGTGGTAATGGTAACTTGAAGTTAAAATCTCCTAGGATTGGCTAATGGTCTGAATGTGAAGTTGGAGAAAATGATTTGTTAGTTGCTCATGCCTATAATCCCAGCACTCCGGGAGGCTGAGGCAGGAAGATCACAATTTAGTGATTTAACTAGATCCTGTGTCAAAATTTTAAAATGGAAAATTTTTAAAAGTTAAAGAAAAAGGAAGCTGGGCATGGTGGTACACACCCGTAATCCCAGCACTTGGGAGGCTGAGGCAGGAAGATCGTTTTGAGTTTGAGACAATCCTGGGCTACAAAGTGAGCTCAAGGCCAGCTTGACTTGCATAGCAAGACACTGTGGCAAAACGACAAAAAAAAGAGGGGAGGAGGGAGGGGTGGGGGAGAAGGAGGAGAAGGAGGAGGAGGAGGAGGAGAAGAAAAAGGGCTGGGAATGTATCTTGCAAAGACCCAGGGTTCAATTCCCAGTATCACTGGAAAAAGAAAAAAATTAAAACTAAAATAAGAAAGGAGTTAAGAGGAGAAAGAAAGATGAATCAAGAAAGGCATAAAGGTGTTTTGCCCTAAGCACTAGAACTTCTTTGGAGAAGGAAAAAAAAAAAAAATCAAGGTAATACATATTAACAGAATGAAAAGAATAAACCTGCATGATCCTCTCAACTGATGCAGAAAAAGTAAACAAAATCCAACACTCAACAGACTAGAAATAAAAGGAAACTATGTGAATATAAAAGAGGCAATATATGAAAAACTACTGGCTAACAAATTACTAAATAGGAAAAGACTAAAAGATTTTCCCCGAAGAACAGAAGGTAAGAATATTTGTTTTTGCCACTTCTGTTTAAGGAAATAATGAAAGTTCAAGCTACAGCAATTAGGCAAGAAAAATAAAAGACATTTAAAGCAAAAAGACTGTAAAAGTATCTGTTTGCAAATGGAATGACTGTGTAAGTAGAAAACCCTAAAGATTACATACACAAATGGACAGAGGTCAGCAAAGCAGCAGGATACAAAGTCAGCACGCAAAAATCAACTGCATTCCTACACACAGTGAACAATCTGAAAAGGAAATTAAGAAAACACTTCCATTTACAATAACCTCAAAAATAAATTATATAACCAAAGTAAAACATGTGTTCAATGACAACTATAAAACACTGCTCGACAAGTTGAAGACAAATAGAAATGCATTCCATATTCACAGGCTAAAGGATTTAACACTGCCAAAATAAGATATCTGAAAATTCAGTACAATCCCTATCAAAACCCCAGTGATTTTTTTTTTTTTACAGAAACAGAAAAATCAAGCCAGGTGTAGCAGCACACGCCTATAATCTCAGCACTCGGGAGGCTGAGCCAGGAGGATCATTCTGAGTTCAAGACCAGCTTGGGCTACAAAGTGAGCTCAAGGCCAGCCTCAACTGGATAGCTAGATCCTGTCTCAAAAAGACAAAAAAAAAAAAAGAAAGAAAGAAAGAAAGAAAGAAAGAAAGAAAGAAAGAAAGAAAGAAAGAAAGAAAGAAAGAAAGAAAGAAAGAAAGAAAGAAAGAAAAGAAATAGAAAAATCAATCCAGTATTGACACAGAATCTCAACAAACCCCAAATAACAAAAATAATGTTGACAAAAATAAAGCTGGGAGACTCATACTTCCTGGTTTCAAAACTTACTACAGAGATACAGCAATCAAAATATTACAGTACAGCCGGGCATGGTGGCGCACACCTGTAATCCCAGCACTAGGGAGGCTGAGGCAGGAGGATAGTTGCAAGTTCGAGAGCCGCCTGGATTACAAAGTGAGCTCAAGGACAGCCTGAACTTCACTGCAAGACCCTGTCTCAAAAACACACAGAAAAAAAGTAAAAGGGGGCTGGAACATAGCTCAGTGCAAGGGCTGTGAGGGGAGGGAAGAGAAGAGAGAAACAATTTAAAAATGGGCAAAAAAAAAGTTGGAGCCGGCATGGTGGCACACGCCTGTAATCCCAGTACTTGGCAGGTTGAGGCTGAAGGATCATTGCAAGTTCGAGGTCAGCGTGGGCTACAAAGTGAGCTCAAGGCCAGCCTAAACTACACAGCGAGACCCAGTCTCAAAAAGACCAAAAACAAAAAAAGGTGGCAAAGGACTTGAATAGAGATTTTTTTTTCAAAGATGATACCCAAATGGCCAACATGTAGCAGCTGTATCATTTTAATACTCTTAGGAAGACAGCATGCAGAGTCTTTCGCCATATGATGCTAGTGTTTTTCACAGATGTTCTTTATTATGTTGAGGAAGTCCCCTTCTATTCTTAGTTTGCTGAAAGTTTTTTAATTTGGATTTTTTGTTTGTTTTTTCTGGTACTGGGAATCCAACACAGGACCTTGTGCTTGCCAGGCAAGTGCTATGCCGCTGAGCTAAATCCCCAGCCCCATAATGGATTTTTTAGATGCTTTTTCTTCCCCATCTACTGACAGTTTTCATTTTTTGGTTGTTTTGTTTTGTTTTGTTTTGCTTTGTTTTTTCATCTTTGTGAGATGGTCTCACTATGCAGTTCAGGCTGGCCTTGAGCTCACTTTGTAGCCCAGGTTGGTCTCGAACTCGCAATGATCCTCCTGCCTCAGCCTCCTGAGTGCTAGGTTTATAGGCTTGGGTCACCACACCCAGCCCTACTTGTTTTTGACTTGTTCATTCTTTTAGTATATTTTTGGATTCTATTCATTAATGTTTATCATTTTTGCATCTATATTCATGAAGGATATTTGAGATTTTCTTTTATTGTAATGCTTTTTTCTAGTTTTAGTGTGAAAATAATATGGGTCTTATACTGGGAAATACTCCTCCTCTTCAGTGTTATGGAACAGTTGATACAGAAAAGGTACACATATATGAGTTATCTCAGAGTTGTTCTTCTTTTCTTCTTCCTTCTTTCATTTTTCCCTTCCTTTTTTCTCTGCTTTCCTTTCTTTCTTTCATTCCTTTTTTCCTCACTGTTGTTTCGTTCTGATAGTTTCTACTGCTTTGGCTTCAAGTTCACTAATCTTTTCTTCTGCAATGTGTGATCTGCTATTAGTCCTGCTCAATATAATTTTAATCTCAGATTACAGTTTTCATACCCACAAATTCTATTTCAATCTTTTTTTGTAGCTTCCATGTATCTGGTTCATTTTTAGAACCTTAAGAATACAGTCATATTAACTGTCTTAATGTCCTCTAATTCTGTCTGTTCCAAGTCAGTTTAAGTAATTTTTCTCTCAATCATGGGTGGTATTTTCTTGCTTGCTAGAATGCTTGGTCATCTTTGTATGGGTGCCAAATGATATAAATTGGGGGCTTGATGGATATTTTTGCACTTCTGTAATTATTCCTAAGTTTTATTCTATAGTGATATTAAATACTTGGAAACCATTTGTCATTTTAGGCTTTGCCTTTAAGACTATTTTAGGTGGGAACAGGCCACGTTTAGTTTAGAGCAAAATATTCCCACTAGTGAAACAAGATCCTTCCTAGTACTCTAACCAATGCTCTGTGAAGCATGAGGTTTGTTCTACTAAGTCTTCTAGGCCTCTAATTAAATAAAAACAATAGAATGATGATTTTTTTTAAATGATTATTAAGTTCTAAGTACCCACTTTGCTTTGGTGCATTCATTTTGTAAAAAAAAAATGTACTGAGCATGTAGTATGTGTCAGACACTGTGAAAACAATTCAAATTAAAAAGAAATTATCAAAATATACAACAGATATTGTAAAATGGGAAGAAACTTCAAAAGGGAAGAGAAACTGGTGTGGGGGAATGGAAAAAAGACAGGGAAAAGTCAAAGAAAAAAATTTATACACATACATGGTAATTAAAATAGTTATACTACTAATTTCTCTCAGTTCATTTAAAAGATAGGCTTATGCTAATACTGTCTGGACAGTTAAATGTTGGTATCTTGTACTCTGAGTAACTAATTTAAAGATAACAAGACACAACGTATTAACCATTGTTACCCTCCTATCATATTGTTTTGGAAATTTGCTTTTTGGGTTTGTTTTTGTTTTTTCTTTTTAATAAAAAAGGCCAGGCATGGTGGAGCACACCTGTAATCCCAGCACTTGGAAGGATGAGGCAGGAGGATCCTTGCGAGTTCGAGGGCAACCTAGGCTACAAAGTGAGCTCCAGGCCAGACTGAACTGCAGAGTGAGACCCTGTCTCAAAAAAAAAAAAAAAAAAAAAATCCTTGCCAATTTCCTTAGCACCAGATTTCCCCTTTTAGTAAGTCTCATTACACTTGAAGCTATGTTCACCAATCTTAGAAATTCTAAGGACAGGAGGAACCATGACTATCATTTACCACTACCTAGACCTAGCATGCAAGTACTTGATAAATATTGGCTGGGTAGACAAATTATACATAACAGCTTTAAACTAAGGAACAAACATTTCTCTGGATGAGTAAACCAGCCTCAAGAAAGTTCCTCTCCTGACCACTTTAGATAAGGAAAGCAATCATAGCTTTCAAACTATCACTTCAGTTACTAAAACTGGAAAAATACCTCATTTTTAGGTACAAAGTACTTGATATAGTTTTACCATCCAAAAAGATACTTTTTAAAAAAACTTACCAAAATATTTTTCTTATGTCGTTTCTCTTTTATATGTTTGTGAGCTCCCTGGATGTTTTCAATGTGAATTAAGCAAAGTTTGCATAGATATCGGCAATTGGTATATTCTGGTGATCGCTGAGGAAACAAGTTTAAAAAATGCATTATTTTCAGAAAACAAAGTAAATTATGGACTACATAATGCAAATGCAATTACATAAATACAAGACAGAAATAAGCACTGAAAGAGTAAGTTTTTAATAAATTAGTACTTATATTCCTAGATAGTTGTCCTTTTCAAAAGTTACCATATGAAATTATACACTAATTTCAAACATCATCATAATAGTTAAGTGTATTTACTACTCATATAATACTTTCAGAACCCAATGAAAATTTTAAAAGTCAGTCCTTCTACTTAGTCTTATTCCAATGCTGTCCCTAAAACTGATTTCAGACATTTTTTCATTACCATAAAAAATAAAATAAAAAAATCTACTCTCACTGTTGATTTCAAAACATCACAAATATGGAAGATAATGAGTTCTAAAAACACTCCAAATCAATCACAATATCATCGGAATAAATGTTTAACATCTTGAAGTAACTACTCTGAAGGGAATGACAATTTTGACACATTAAAGTATCAGTCATAGTACTTAACTCATTATTATACATATGTATTCTCAAACACTAATTACTGATTGCCTCCTAAGTGCCAGCAGTTATGCTAGTTGTTTAATATACAATTTGTAGTTTTAATTCCCCCTAGTAATCCAATAAAATTGGTATTATTTTCATTTTACAGTCAGAAACAAAAGCTCATAAAGCTTGCAACTTTCATGAGGATATAATAGTATTAAGTACTCGATACTGAATTCATGCATATCTGAATCCGAAGCCAACATTCTAGGACAAGACTGAACAATATAGGGGGTAGAAATGTAGCTCAATGATAGAATGTTTGCCCAATATGCATGAGGCACTGGGTTCAAAACCAAGCACCAAAAAAAGCACTGTACAATGAAAATATAATAAATAGATACTGACTTTTTTGAGGCAGGGTCTCACTAAATTGCTAAATTGCAAAAGGCTTAGATACTGAATTTTAAAACACTGTTTCTAATACCTTACACAGAAATTTAAGCTAGGTTTAATTTTTATTTCACAGTGACTTTCAGTATTCAATAAGCTTCAGCTCCTCACAAAAATAATCTCTCACCTAAAAATATACGATTTTCTTTAAGCTGGAAACTTGCCCCCGAATTTAAAAAACCCTCAACAATTCTAAAAATACCTGCTAACCACACAACAACCCTATCAGATTCTCCATTTTACTGGCAAGGAACTAAATCTCCAGGACTAATTAACTTGCTCAAGGCAACAAGAAAATAAAAGAAATTCAGCTCAACCTAGTCATTCCAACTCTTTATTATAAAATTTCTTTCAAGTCAATTCTAAGACAATAGGTTAAGCCACTATAGAGAACTCTACCTCTTCAGTCTGCAACCCAACAATTTCTTTATTCACTAAGTATTTTCTGTGCTCACATTATATATCAAATATTTTTCTAGGAACTGCAAATAGCAGTAAATAAAACATACAGAAATCCTTACATGCATGAATTTACATCCTAGTGGCAAGATGGGTAAATATATGTATAAACAAATGAATAGGATATGGGATGGGAGATGAGTTACTGCCTTTTTAAAATAGGGTCATCACTGAAGTCCTTGTTGAACCACCGATTCTTTATTTGTTTTGTTTTGTTTTTTCCGGTACGAGGAATCGAACTCACAACCTTGAGCTTGCCAGGCAGGTGCTATGCCACTGAGCTAAAGCCCTACCCCCTAAGAGAATTTTTTTTTTCCAGTACCAGGAATCAAACTCACGACCTTGCGCTTGCCAGGCAGGTGCTGTGCCGCTGAGCTAAATCCCCAGCCCCTGAAGTCCTTGTTGACAAAGTGATTTAAAGGAAACATAGTCTTGAGCTGTATGGATAATATGATATACATGCTGCTGAAGCAAGCACATGTATGAAATTCCAACCAGAGGAGAATGTGAATTATAAGGCAGGCCCTAAGGCGGAAATGTGCCTAAATATGTGAAAAAATAAATTCTAGTATGCCTAGAAGAAAATATAATGTGGGCCAGACCACAAAGGTACTTGTGAGAACTTGACTTTTATTCTAAATGTGAAGGAAACTGAAGGTTTTCTAACAGAAAAGTATAAGACCTAACCTCTATTTTAGAAGGATCATTTGCCTTCAATCTTACAAATAAAAACAAGAAAATCTTCTTGCAGTCCTCAGCATACTATAATAATCCAGGAGAGTGAGTAAGAGTGACGGAAGTAGTAAAAGAGTTGGATTCAGGAGTTGGAAACTTATACAAGAATATATAAAACCAAAAAAAAAAAAAAAAAAAAAAAAAAACTGAATGAAACCTCTGAACAAATGAACTAAGCAGAAGTCAGTAGCTGGAAAATCTTTCTTTAATGAAAAAAAAAAAAAAAAAGAATATATAAAACCACCAAGCATAGTTGCACATGCCTATAATTCCAGCAACTGGGAGGCTGAGACAGGAGAATCCTTATGCATTTGAGGCCAGCTTGGCTACATAGCAAGTTTAAGTTCAGTTTGGACTACAGAGTGAGAGACCCTACTTCAAAAATCAAAATAAATTTTAAAAAGCTGTGCATATTGATGGGGTGTGACTAAAAGAGCCATGAAATGTATCATATACATTTTTAAACTATAAAATGTTAGTAGACAAGGACATGTCTAGATTCTTTCATTAAGAAAAGTTTGATAGAGACTGGGAGTGGTGGTGCACACCTGTAATCCCAGCACTTGGGAGCCTGAGGGAGGAAGATCCCTGAAAGTTTGAGGCCAGCCTGGATTATATAGGGAGTACCTGTCTCAAAAAAACAAAAAACAAAAAAGCTTGGTAGAATACTGAATGAGGACTCAGAAAGCCTAGGATGATAATCTCAATTGACTTTGGATAAATATCACTGAAGCCTATTTTTATCTCCTTATTTGTAACATAATAAAAATCACCCTACCCGATAAAGTAATTCAATTCTACACACAGCTAATCTTTATTTAGTGCTTATTATATACTGACTGGGCCTTGTGGCCAAAACATCACTTATGTTATTTAATGCTCCTAATAGCTCCATGAGGTTATGAGGTTACTTTTATCAACTCATTTTATTGATGAAAAAAATTGGAAGTTTAAAAGCTTACATAACATATCCAATGTTATCCAACTAGTAAATAGCAGAGCTACACCCAGCAACTCAAAAACCCATGCAGTTGACCACTATGCTCAATACCTCTAATTGTAGAACCAATGCTATGTTCAAGGCACTTAGTAAACAAAACATTAAATAAAACAAAAATATTTTCACCATCATGAAGTTATTCTACTGTAGAGATATATGAAAAATGTTTATTTCTTTATTATTATTATTATTATATTTTATTTATCATTAAACTTTACCAGACTAACCTTTAAACTTCTTCCTTTTTTTTTTGACTTTTTGAGACAGGGTCTCGCTGTGCAGTTCAGGCTGGCCTGAAGCTCACTTTGTAGCCCAGGCTGGTCTCGAACTCTCAATGATCCTCCTGCCTCAGCCTCCCGAGTGCTGGGATTACAGGCGTGTGCCACCACACCCG
>NW_004955464.1:6646238-6651238 GCF_000276665.1 Chinchilla lanigera | reverse complement strand
ATCAGCAAGTCCTATACAATTATCATTTTTGCCAATACTGTATAAGAAATTAGAATTTCCTTAAACGTCAGAAATAAGTGAAATTATTTAATTTTCTGGAACAATCATATAATACTAGGCAGAATGTCCCAAACTGTGTTTCACAGAATACTATGAGATGTTCCATGAGATGTTAATGCCCTCACAAAACAAGAGCTGAAAACTTGTCCACATAAATGCTTGTACATGAATGTTTACAGAAGCAGAAAGATCAGTGGTTGCCAGTGGGTAGAAGGAGAGGGCAAAGAATAGTGAATGCTAATGGGTATAGAGTTTCACTGGGGGAAGTGGTGATGAACATATTCAGGAATTAGGCCACATGACTCTGTGAATATATTAAAAATAAGTGAACTATAAACTTTTAAAGGGTGAATTTTATAGCATCCGAGTATCTCAAAACTTATACAAAATAGTAAAGATTAAAAATGTGGCAGAGTGATAAGGACTATGAGAAAAATTAAAAGGAACAGAGTCAGAATAGAGGTAAGGGTTATTAATGAGTAAATGCCTCATTAAGAAGCAAAAAAGGTCAAGAGAGCTAATCAAATGGACATCCAGCAAATGAAAGTTCAAGGAACAAGAAAATATAAATGCAAAGGCCCTTAAGTGGACATTTGGCTTCACATTTGAAGAAATACAAGAAAACATGCATCTAAAACAGAAAGGCAAAGAAGTACATGAATGAGAGTAGAGAAGTAGAGAAGGTCATAGATCACACTACTTACTACAGGAAAACCAGCTTTTATTCTGATCTATAGAAAGCCCCTGAGAATTTCTGAGTAACAGTAACATGATCTGACTTTTTTTAATAGGATCTTTCTGGCTATGCTAAAACACAGTGAACACAGATGAATATAGTGAAGGGTGATATGAGTGAAAATAAGGAGATGAAGGCTGGGGGTGGTGGCGCACGCCTGTAATCCCAGCACTCTTGGGAGGCTGAGGCAGGAGGATCTTTGAGAGTTTAGGCCAGCCTGGGCTACAAAGTGGGCACAAGTTCAGCCTGAACTGCATAGTGAGACCCTGTTTCAAAAAGACAAAAAACAAAACAAAACAAAAATAAGGAGATGAGTTAGGGTCTGTTCAAAAGCACAATCCTGACAGCACCATGTGAATCAGTTAAGAGCCATTAGAAATCCAGCTTCTCAGTCTCTACACTAGAACTTGAGTCAAAAATCTCTGCAAATAGATCCCAAGAACCTCCATTTTAATATGATCCCTCTTATTCACCTATGTTAAATATCTGCTCTAATGTCACCTTCTCAGTGACAATTTAAATTTGAAACACGCTGATATGCAACAGCAGCATCACACCCTATTACCTTTCATGATTGACTTTTTTCATAGAATTTATGACCCCTTATTTTTCTTATGTAGTGGATCTACTGTCTGCTTATTCCTACTAGAATGAGGGGGTGGCGGTTAGAGGGTTGAGACAGGGTCTCACTATATGTAGTTTAGGCTGGCCTCTAACTCACTATGTAGGCCAGGCTGGCCTTAAACTCTGAAGCAATTCTCCTGCCTCAGCCTCCTGAGTGCTAGGATTACAGCCACATGCCACCACACCAAGCTATTCCCACTAGGCTATTAATTACATAAAGGTGGCATTCTGTGTTTCTTTCACTGATATAATTCTAGAGACTATATTATCATCTAGCACACAGAAGACACATACACACAAAAAAAGTATTGAATGAATTAATGAATGAATGGTAAAAGAAAAATGGAAGCGCTAAATGGGAAGTAAAGTTGGACCTAATTCAGAACACTGTGGTTAATCAAATTTCTATCACCATTTAGTCCAATAGACAATGATTTAGATGCATTTTATTCCATTTATTTTGTCAAGAAACAATCTAATAAGTCATTAATTTAAATATTAATTTGAATTTTTATGAGGAGTTAAACTATTACTATATCACTATAATTTCAAGACAAATATACATATTAAAAATAATTCTTTAAAACATGAGATAAGCTTATTCATGGTGAAAAACACTATACATCATTCTTGGGGCTGGGGATTTAGCTCAGCAGCACAGCGCCTGCCTGGCAAGTGCAAGGTCATGAGTTTAATTCCCGGTACCGGGAAAAAAAAAAAGAAAAAACTATACATCATCCTTATTAATTTGTTAAACCATCATACATGTATCATCACAAATAGAAAGAACCCACTTCTGAACTCTTTACCAGTGTATCTCAAAATGTGGTAAATATGAGTAAGAGATACATTCTTTTTACTTCTACATCAATGGCAGGCTATGGAAACAACACAGAAAAGATTATCCCAAAAACTGATTAATTTAAACAAAATCAAGAACTCAATTCCTCAAAAGAGATGGACAATATTCCTAAACAATTAATTAAATAAAGGTCAGGATACTGGAAAAAATAAACTTTATAAGTAACTGATAGAGAACTATAAATAGTTTTAGAGAACTATTTATTATTATAAGTAGTTCTCAAATTATAACCATGTCCTAATCAATTTTTGCTTCCAGTTTTGTTTCTGTCAAAGAATTTGCTGCACTGTAACCAAAAGGATTTTAAAAAACAGAAAAATCTGATCATTCTACCTTGCTTAAAACTCTTCAATGGCTTCCCAAAACACTTATGATAAAGTTCTGTCACAGCTCACAAGACTCTTCATTGTCCAAAAGATGCACTGTCAGCTGCATCTTTGGCCATTCTCCCTATCCCTCATCTTTACTCTAGTCAGTAACACTGAGTTTCATTCATACTCACAGCTTCCCACTTATAGTATATATTTTCTGAAGTCTAAATCTTATAATTAAATCATGTTTTCTCAATTTTTTAAGTTTTTGCCACTGAAAAGTACTTATCTGTATATACCTCAGCACAGTGGAATCTTCCAAGAGAACTAGGATATCAAGTTTTCCATCATAAACACATAACTGGCACATAATAGGAATGTAATACATGCACATTTGGTGAATGAGTAAGCAATATATTACTAAGATCAATTAAAGCGTATGTAGGGATGGAAATGTCTTTCAGGAGTAAAGCACTTACTCTAGCACTGCAAACAGGTAAATAAATAAAAGCGTGTGTATTTGGACATTTCCAAACAATTAAAGGAGTCATTACATTTACAGGCATACAGCCTTTTGAACTACCATAATAAGTGGAAAAGGGTTTTGTTTTGTTTTGTTTTAGCTTTAAGGGTCATAATCTAAGGGCCATATTGGTAACGTACTTTTTGGAATTAAAGCAGCTAAACCAGGAATAATCTTTTAAAAAAGTAACACACATATAACCTCCCAAAATATATGACTCAAAAAATACTCTAACTTGTACTTACTCGAATCATCCAATATGTCTTCAATTCCTGAAGCACTATCATCAGAATCACCATTATTATCTGTTCGAGTCTGTTGCTTCTGAGATTGTGGTAAGTTCTCCAGAGTAGACTTTTCTCTCTGTATAGCTTGAATATTCACTTTGTTCACATTAGTAAAAGAGCTTGGAATTTTTTTTCCAGTTTGTTGCAATTCCATTTGTCTCTTGAACACCTTTTCTGGATCTGCTGAACTCACACTGGCCACCTTTTCTGATTTCATCTGAGAACTAGATGTTTTTTCTGCTTTTCTCTGTGAAGTAAGTGCTTTTGTTGCTGCTGCTGATGAGGCAATTGAACAGGGTACTTTTTCTGCCTTTACTGGTAAATTAGGTGACTTTGGTGCTTTTTCTGCTTTTGCCTGTAAATTGGGTACTTTTTCTAATTTTGTCTGTGAAGTAGTAGATATCTTTTCAGCCTTTATGGGTGAATTTGGTAATTTTTTTGCTTTGCAATAACTCTGATCTCGAAGAACTAACCCCAAATCTTTAGGACCTGGAACACTGGCAGCATTTACTTTCCATGATTTAACTTCCGTTTTTTCTACACAAATATCATTTTGTTTGGTTTTTTTACTACTATTTCTATTTGGAGAGCTGCTCCCAATTTCTTTTATGGATTTATCATTTCTAGTTTTCAAGGTTTGATTAGTTATGACTTTAACTGGTTTGCTTTCTTCACAAATAACATTCTTTGGTTCATGATTTTCACTTTTAGAGGTCTTAGGTGTTTCCATTATTTGAAAACTTGCTTCTTTCCAATTGTAATAGTGTAAAATGGCAGAGTTCCAGTAGTTTGAAGTGCTCCAAATCCAGTTTAGGCAAGCAAACTATGGGATTAAAAAAAAATATGTTATTTAAAATGCAAAACTTTTCTACACCAAAAGAAACCACCAATAGAGTAAAGAACTAACCCACAGAATGGGAAAACATTTTTACCAGCTACTTCTCAGACAAATGACAAATATCTAGGACACATAAAGAACTAAAAAACAAAACTAGATGCCCCAAGTTTAAAGACCCAATCATGACCACCCTCACCGAGCACACTGCAGAGCAGCAGGGTCTTGGTCTTCCCAGTATTCTGTTTCAGAACCTTGAAGGTGATTTTTACTCGTAAGTGAATTGTTTTTCTAATTTTCAGTTTTCATGAAATGTTGCTATACTTTTATTCAGAAAAACTGAATTGCCTAAGGTGAACTGACAAGTTATTTTAATTACATAACCAAGACCCTGCATCAACAGAATGAGCTAAACCTAAAAATGTTGAAATGAAGACAACTGGAAAGTCAACAAAAAATTTTAAAAATAATAAATAAAAATGGGCACCTGAGCTGAGTATTTCTTAGATGAATAAGTACAAACAAATAAATACGTGAAAAAAGTTCAACATCCCTAATCATGTGAGAAATGAAAATTAAAACAACACTGGAAGAAAAAAAAAAAACCAGAGGTTCTACCTCACTCCAGAAAGAATGCTGCTGAGGCTGTGAGAAGGAAGGAACCCTTCTCCACTGTCAATGGGAGTGTAAACTGGTACAATCACTGTGGAAATCAGTATGGAGACTACCCAAAAACACTAAAACTAGAGAGGGGTGGGTGGG
>NW_004955464.1:6628839-6646077 GCF_000276665.1 Chinchilla lanigera | reverse complement strand
GATTTAGCTCAGCGGCAAAAGCGCCTGCCTGGCAAGCGCAAGGTCGTGAGTTCAGTTCCCGGTACCGGAGAAAAAAAAAAAAAAAAAAAAAAACAATAAAAAGCAATATATACACACCCATGTTTATTTATAGCACCACAATTTGTAATAACTAAGTCTTTGAAACAGCCCACATGTCCATTAATGGATGAATGGACAAAGAAAATGTGGTTTTTACATACAACGGAGTACTACACTGCCATAACAAATAAATTTGAGACATTTTTTGGTAAATGGATGCACCTTGAGAACATAATTTTAAGTGAAATAAATCAGACATACATGTTTAAATATCACATTGTTTTACCCCAAATGGATGACAGATATTGGGAAGCAGGAAGAAAATGTTCAAGTGGGGGGCTGGGGATTTAGCTCAGCAGCAAAGTGCCTGCCTGGCAAGCACAAGGTCATGAGTTCGGTTCCCGGTACCGGAGAAAAACCAAAAAAAAAAAAGAAAATGTTCAAGTGGGAAAGGGGAAGGGAAAGAGAAGAAAAAAAAGGAAAAGGAAAAGGAAAAAAAAAAAGAAGGCAAAAATGGAAACAAAGTTTTTATAAATTGGGAGGGAAAGGAGGACTGAAAGGAGGGGAGGGGCCAGGGATATACTCAGCAGCACAAGTGCCTGCCTGGCAAGCACCAAGTCCTCAGTTTGATTCCCAGTAGCTAAAAAAAAAAAAAAGGAGGGGAGGGGAATAAGGAAAAAAATAACAATCAGGATATATTATGTACAGATACAAATTCCCTATGATGAATGCGATCATTATATACATCAAGAGTATAATAAAATTAATTTAAAAAACAAAGTAATATCCAAACCTTTTTTAATGAGGCATTAAAAACAATTGTTCTCACAATTGAAACAGTTTAATACACAGGGGAAATTATGTTGAGAAAAAAACTTTTACAACTTAAACTAAAAGTAAAAATACTGCATCTTGTTAAATTATTTCTGTATTAGAAAATTTTTATGTTTTATAGAGATCAGTATTTTCTGTTCCTGTTCACCTTGTCCTAATACGGCTTAGTTCAGATCTACACTCTGTAAACAAATCAGTATAAAAATAAAAAATTACAGGCTGATCCTCCCCTTTTGTTCTTGTTGCTTTTGCTGTTTTCCACCGCTGCTATGAACTGCTGCCCTCTGCCATGTGCCACTCTGCCTTGGAGCCAGCCCAGTATAGACTGAAACCTCCATAAACTGTGAGCTAAATAAACCTTTCCTTACTTAAACAGAATAAATAAAATTAAAATTACAGTCCTAACAACAAAATAAAACACTATGGACTTAAAATGTAGCATTGATTTCATTGGTTAACTTACTGAATTACAAATTTGGGTGAATACCTTAAGTCACAAATATTGACTTGGTCAGCTTTTCATTTCTACGACAAAATACCTTGCATAAGCCCCTTAAAGGAGCAAAGTTTTCTCTTGATGCATGCTTTCAATTCCTGGTTGATTGGCTCCACTGCTTTTAGGGCTGTGGCAAGGCAGAAACATAATGACAGAAGCCTTGGGCAAGGAAAACTATCCACCTTATGGCAGCCAGGAACCAGAGACAGTAAGAACAACAGAAAAAAGGCCAGGGACAGATATAGTCCCCAAGGTCTGGGCCCTGAGATCCATTCCCCCCAACCAGGGCCCACCTCCTAATAGCACATTTAACTATGAGCTCATCAATGGATTAATACTTTGATGAAGTTAGTGCCCTCACAATCCAACCACCTCTCCAAGGAAACAATCAAACTGACAAGATAAACTATCACAAACATGCACTGATAAACAAAGTATTACCTAAAAGGTTTAGAACATATCATTTATTCCCAACTATTTGTGTGTATGCAAAACTGTATTTCTAGAAAAAAAGAAACTTAGATATGTTTGCCCATACATCTTAACTTGCACCTCTTTGTGGTAGAGTTCTCTATACTGTACTGTCTGCCTTTGATCTTAGTCAGATTTTACTATTATCTCGTATTTTTTAATAGGCTTTTAAAAATAAAATTAAGTTTAAAAATGGGCTCTTTATCAGGTGTGGTAGCACACACCTGTAACCCAAGCACTCAGCAGACTGATGCAGGAGGACTGTGGTGAGTTCAAGGCCAGCCTACAATACACAGAGAGACCCTGTCTCAAAAAACCTAAAAAAAACAAACAAACAAAAAACTAAAACTTTTTTAAAAGTAAAACTAAAGCACCTGCCTGGCAAGTGTGAGTTCCTGAGTTTGATTCCCGGTACCAAAAAAAAAAACAAACCCAAACCTAAAAAAAAGGGCTTTTTTCCTACATTATTATACAATGTTTTAAGAAATTATGATAATTAAAATGTAAGTCAAACCATACTGGATTTCACCAACAATTTTTTTACCAATATTTTCTAATAAAAGCTATAGCAATTTACACCTGTAAAAATATACTTTTGCTCCTAGTTTTTGAAAAACGGAGTTTGTTTAATAATGCATTAACTGTTGATAATTAATGTTAATAATGGTTAATTAATATGTATTTAATAATTATATTTTAATTAATTTAAAATAACATTTTGTTTTTATGGTTGTTAAGTTATCTTACATTATCATCAAAGAACTGTCAAAATGAATGACTATTCCTAGATTCTTTTTTGGGTGGGGACCAGCAATCGAACTCAGAACCTTGCACTTGCCAGGCAGGCATTTATGCTACTGAGCTATATCCCTGGCCCTATTCCTAAATTCTTGTAGAAACGAATGCAGGTGCCTTTAAATATAAAATGCTTACCAAGCACAGTAGCACATGCATGTAATTCCAGTACTACTCTGGGTGTCTGATGCAGGAAGACTGCAAGTTTGAGCTTAGCCTGGGCAACTTAATGACTTAGTGAGACCCTGTTTCTTTCTTTCTTTCTTTCTTTCTTTTTGGCCTTTTTGAGACAGGGTCTTCCTATGCAGTTCAGGCTGTTCTTGAGCTCACTTTGCAGCCCAGGCTCGCCTCAAACTCACAATGATATTCCTGCTTCAGCCTCCCAAGTGCTGGAATTACAAGCATGTGCCACCATACCCAGATAGAAACCCTGTTTCAAAATAAAAAATAAGAAAGGATGGGGATGTAACTCAGTGCAAAGGCCCTGGGTTCAATCAGCAGTGCCACTGATAGATAAAAATAAAATTTTAAAAGTGAAAAATAAAAAGGGGCTCAGCCAGGTGTGGTGCCATACACCTGTAATCCAAGCATTCAGGAGGCTGAGGCAGAAGGATTGCAGTGAGTTCAAGGCTAACCTGGACTACACAGTGAGTTCAAGGGTGGCTAGAGACACAGTACAGTGGCACAGTGCCTGCCTGGCAAACATGAGGTCCTGAGTTTGATTCCCATACCCGCCCCCCCAAAAAACCAAGCTTGAACTGCACAGTGAAACCCTGTCTCAAAAAGGCAAAAAAAAAAAAAAAAGTAGAGGAAGAATATGGGGTATTTATTTTGCCAGGCATAATGTGTTTGTTTTGAGACAGGGTCTCACTATGTAGTTCAGGCTGGCTGAGAACTCACTATGGCCTTGAAGTTGTGCTGATCCTCCTGCCTCAGCCTCTCCAGTGCTGGCATTACAGGTATGCACCAGTACACCCAGCTGAAATGAAATTTTTTTGGAGAAGAGAAATCAAGGTTCAGTGCTTTCCCAGTATACACTGTTATCAAAACTGGTTCAACCCAAAATATGTCAGACCTAGTTTGTAATTCTTTACATTTTTAGAATGTGGTAAATGGATCTTAAATGAGATTCTAACATTAGCCGAATTATATGTACCTTTATTAATTATCAAGAAAATGCCAAGACTTCCCTCCCACCTCCATACTGGTTAATGAACCAAGGTCCCTAACATTGAGTTATATTCTAGCTCTTTTTTATTTTTGTTTTGAGACACCGTCTGCCTAAATTGCTGGACTCAAAACTTTTGATCTTCCTGCTTCAGCTTCCCACAGTGCTGACCTTACCACACCCAGCTTTAATGACTTTCTTTTGTAGTTTAATTTAGAAGAATAAAAAATAGCTTTAGAATATATTTCATTTTAAAATAAATCATTAAGACACATCAGTCCATTTCTAGTTTTTTCTTTTCTTTTTCTTTTTTTGTTTTTTTTCTGGTACCGGGAATCGAACTCATGACCTTGTGCTTGCCAGGCAGGCACCGTGCCACTGAGCTAAATCCCCAGCCCTCACTTCTAGTTTTAATCATCTTTAGTCCTGCCTACATCCATACAATGCAGTTATTTACCAGACATTCAAAATCATAATTAAAAGACTATGTATTCCAGCTGGATGTGGTGGCGCACACCTGTAATCCCAGTACTTGAAAGGCAGAGGCAGGATTGATGGGCATTCAAGGTCAGCTTGAACTACATAGTGAAACCCTGTCTCAAAAAAAAAAAAAGACTATGTACTGAGGTTCTTCACATTCCTCTTTTTCTACTGCCCTGTTAGCAAAAACTGGAATTATTTCAAGAGAAGTGTGATGCCTTTCTATAACTTATCACTGTTTAATTAGCCAACTGGCCTACAGATTCTGGGGCTTGAGTCTTAAAAGAATTGTTTGGATACACTAGATTAAAACTTTTACCTAAAGTGAATGTTGCACAATTACTGGAAAGCTAATCACAGTTAATGTAGTCAATGTTGCCCAGTGTACTGCCTACTGACCTAGCTCAAAAGCTACTCCACCTTAATCTGTTTATCTTTGAGGACAGGAAGCCTAAATTCTAGAAGCTCCTCTTCGGGTGGCCTAGCCAAACCAGCTGGATCTAAAAGGACTCCAGAGTCACCATTTACAACTTCTAACTTCATCAGAATCTAATTTTCATAAATGGCACACCTACCAACCACTAAGGCAGGAAAACCAGACCATAAAAAGAGTGAAAAGTGATAGTACCTGAATTCCAGGGAAATAGCTACCTATTCCAGGAAAATATACTAATATCCCTCTTTTTTTCCCCCTCCCCTCCATGATTTCCCCACCGTCAACGGGCTGAGCTGATTTCCAACCTAGACTGCTACTTCTGCATTCTTTGGCTATTGAATAAACTTATGCTGTTGGCATCCAAGTTCAGTTTTGCTTTCTAGTTTCAATACACCAAACTGGGAAAAGATCTCTTTCGAGGTCTCTCCCTTATGAAGGAAAAGGAATAACAAATTTTGAGTAACATTACCACTCTACTAAACTTCCCATGGGAGAAAGGGAAGTTATTTTAAGGCATAATTACAGAAAACCATATGAGAACCTTCTACTGCTTTTTTTAAAAAAATTACATAAAAAAAAATTTTCAGCTAAGGTCTCCAATCACTGAGGGTCTGAAGCCTCTGAGTGACCTTGAACAAAAAAAAACAATGAATCTTGAGTCATTTGTAAACTGTAACATGAGTGGCTGAACCAGCTAGCTTTACATTCACTCCAATTCAAAAAAAAAATTATGGCCAGGTGGAGTGGCGCATGCCTGTAATCCCTGCACTCCAGAGGCTGAGGCAGGAAGATCACTAGGAGTTTGAGACCAGTCCGGGCTACAAACTGAGTTCAAAGCCAGCCTGAACTGCACAGCGAGACCCTGTCTCAAAAAGACAAAAAAAAAAAAGAAGAAATTATAATTCTATGCAAATCTTAAAACAGAGTGATGCTAATGTTTTACAGGTTCTAAAAATTTTACAAATTATAGAAAATTGCCAGGAACTTCTTAGACTCCATAAATAAAAGCATGTTCTTTAGGCACTCAATAAATTTGATAAATGGGTTAATAAAAATTAGTTTGAATTATTAACTGTTCATACTTCAAAACTAATACAAAAAATCCAAAAGATGTTTAACTACATCATGTTTTATACTATCTACAACAACTAAAACATGTCTTTCTTTAATGTGTTCTTTAACCTAGCCCTCCACTTTCCCATCCAGGGTGAGTTAAGTATGCTGCCTCTTATAAACTTTCTTCTTTCCTTTCTTCTATCACTTAACACTTAAAACTATTTATGTGTTTACTTTCTATTCAGACTATAGAGAAGTCTTTTTTAAATCTGCTTTTTAAAAACACACTGACACCATTCAAAAGAAGTCTATAGTCTCCTCCCAACTCTAGATTTCCTCCCTTAGAACCAACTCCTTAACTCTTTTGACTGTTGCTTCCAGGATTTACCTCCATATTTCAAAATAACATGTTTAAGATAGTACTTCTTACTTCCTTCTGGTGTTGGATACTACCTATTGACTTTCTCCTACTGAAGATGAATTTGGCTATCTCAAACAGTCCTCCTGGAAACAAGACAAAACTGTATACAAGCTTTCCTACCAATTAAGGTTTGGATATAGTTTAAGTGTGTCTCCCAAAATGCTGGAAGCTTGGTTCCCAGTGTGGCAAGGTCGAAAGGTAGTGGAATGTTTTAAAGATAGGCCCTAGTGGGAGATAATTAGGTCACTGAGGGTACCACACTCAGAATGAATGTAGCTCTTGTGAAGAAAACCAGATTAGTTCCCATGACAGAAAACTGCTATATAGAGAGCAAGCCCACCCGCTGAGTATTTCTGGTTCCCTGTCATACATGTGATCTCTTACTCTCACGTGTTCTCACCATGAGGCCATCTGCCACACGGTCACATAGCCAGAAGGCACTCACCTAAGCCAAGCAGATGTTAGCACCACACTCTTAAATCTCTAGAACTCTAAGCTCAATAAACCTTTTTTTCTTTATAAAGTACTCACCCTACATTATTTTGTTATATGAACAGGAAACAGACTAAGCACTACGTTACTTCCACCCTCCTAGGATGATCTTTTTTTTTTGGTACCAAAAATTGAACTCAAGACCTCACACTTGCCAGGCAGGCACTATGTCACTAAACCATTTCCTGGACCTCCTAAGATGATCTTAATAATTATTATCCAGAACTGACTCAAATATTATACTACCTGCATAACTGGATAAAATTCTCAACCATCCAGCTTCAATCATTCAACTAACAATTATGTTCTAATTCAGACCAATGAGTTTCAAACTTCTGTGCATAAGAACTAATTCCTAAATGTACATTCTCATTTGGTAGGTTAGGGTGGGGTTTCACATTCTGCACTTCTAACAAGCTCAACACACTCATAGCCTTTGGTCATATTTTTGCCACTAAATGACCACATGGAAAAAGCCACTCTTCGAGGTCCCTTATTCAGGAAGTATTACATGAGAAAGGAATAAAATTTTGTTGAGCCACATTATTACATCTAGCCTTCTGACTAAAAAATTTTTTTTTCAAACTTTTTGGTATACTCTTTGTTTTTACCTAATATTCCTGCCTCATTTTTAAGCTTTTTTACATATCAATAATTCTTCAACAGAACTATAAATATTCTCTCAGTATGTTCAAAGCATTAAGTCATCTGTCTCTATCACTGTTGTTCTCTCCTTCTATGTATCTTTTATTAAGTGTTTTCTGGAATTAATAAACTTCTACCACAGCTGTCACATAAGAATTTCTTTTACTGTCATCCTACCAATTCCTTTCTGCTCTCTCATGTTAATCAGTCTGTTCACTTTCATAGTTTACTTCTCATTTTTGATAGAACACCTCTTCCAATAGCTTTCCAAGAAAGGAAACATGGAAGATATTGAAGAAAATAATCCCATTCCACTTTTGGTATTTCTATGTAACGGGACATGCATTATCATAAAATTCCTGATCTCTTTTTACTCTCCTCATTCATTCCTTTCATAAGGAGATGGAGTAATACGTACATTAGTAAGCATGAGAATATGATCTGGGCAAATTCTAATCACGCCTCCTTTTTCCACTGTGGTTTCTATTACCCAAAGAGAAGAAAATTCCATTTTCCTCCTTCAAACCCTAACCTTCATAGAAGTAAATCTCACACATGGCCTGTGGTTGTCCAGTTCTGCCTATGCCTACAAGGTAAATCTGCCTAATTCTGACATTCATTAGTAAACCACATGTAAGCTCCATTTTTCAAACTGTGATTTATTAATAAAAAAATTATGAGCCTGCACCCAGGAAGCCATGCAGTGGGGAGCACCGGCCTTTGGGCTGGCCCCTAGCCACGCAGGCGCCCAGGAGGTAGGCAGCCGATGCCCAGGAAGCTGCACGGTGGCGCTGGCGCACACTGGTCCTCAAACAAGCCACCACCTCATGGTCAAGAACTATCATGGCACAGAGAAGCAATGACACAATAGGCCCGCCTCACGCCAGCTGCGGAGGCCCGCCTGGGGATGTGCATGAGTCATCCTGACATGAAGAAACCCCTGGGAATACATGCCACACAACGGGTCGCTCTTGCCCCTGAGAATCAGAAAGGTCAGTGGAGGAGCAGCTGCTGAACAAGGACTCGGAGAACATAAGAATACAGACTACGCCCGAAGACTCAGAGGTCTAGCTGACCAGGGTCACGAGAGCTGTTCGGAAGCTAGAAACTAGGAGGACCTTGTGCAATACCTGGGGAGAACCCCTGGAAGCCATTCCTCCCCTGACAGTACAGGCTGTGGTGGAGGAGCACGTGGAACTCCAGAGAGGTCTGCACCAAGATGCCTGTTGTCTGTGCTGACAGTGGGGGAGAGGACACTAAGTGGTTGCAGAGTCCCAGTGTGCTGGGAGGCTGGAGAGAAAAAGCTACAAAAAAATGGCTTTCGCCCCAGATGGCTCACATGAGATGTTAGTAAGAATTGCCTCCTCAGTATTCTATAGCCATGACAAGGAGGCAGCCAAGGAGAGAAATCAAAGAGACCAAGAAAAAGCAGCTGCTTTTGCTGCAGCACTAAGAGAAATAGATTCTAAGTCTGATTCTCAGGGCCCCAAGAAGAACTCATTGACTACATTCATCTGTTACTACTGTTAAAAGCCAGGCCACTTCAAGAGGAACTGCCCTAAGAAGCCCCCTGGGCCATGCACTGTTGCAAAGGTGACCACTGGAGATCAGTCTGCCCTCTGAAGCGGAGGCCCCAGAGCTCAGACCCATCCTACCAGTTAGTCCAACAGGAATGAAGGGGCCTGGGGCATACTCTGCCTTTCTCCCTCTGGCCAGACTGTTATATCCAAGGAGGAGCCCCGGGTAATCATGACTACAGAGGAAAAAGAAAACAGCCTGTTGCTAGACATAGGTACAAGTCTCTCAGTCCTTCTTTCCAATCCTGCTCTTCCTTCCAGCCGTCACACCTCAGTGAAAGGAGTCACTGGTGAGGAGGTAATATGCTATTTTTCACAACCCTTAGGCTGTAACTACTTGTTGGATCTTTCTTGCATATCTCTGTCTTCCTGAGAAACCACTTTAAAGATACCACCATGTATTATAGCAGCCATCAATATTTTCCTACTAATCTGTCCTTAACTCTGTAATGTTTGTATTGATACTATGCTATTTCATAAATGGATGTATGTTTATTACTATATGTTTCCTACAACAACCATTGAGAATAGTTAATGATTATTCAATTGGTCACTCATGTATAGGTCTATTTATCTTCTTTAGAAACCACTTTGAAGATACCAACAACCATTGATAATCTCCTACCACTTTTGTCTGTAACTCACTATTATTTGTCTATTTTTCCTGAGAAACTATCTTGCAGATAACAACATGTAAAAACAACAACCACTGATAATTTCCTACCACTCTGTCTGTAATTCGGTAAGCCCCCCTATTACTATGTTTTCCTTCTTTTACTCTTTAAAATAATAATAAAATAAAATAAATTTAAAAAAAAAACAAAAAAAAAGGATGTTCTGGCCTCTGTATATTTCCTTTGCCTCACTCAACTTGTTTATAATTCAAGAAGAGAAACAAGAAGATGTCAGAGCAAGGCAGATCCATCTATCGTATACCATAAATACTCCCAAAATGTAAGTTGCTGGAAGAAACTGGATATAAGATCACACAAATTTTGAAGTTGTCATTGTCCATAACTCAAGTAGAGACAGAAGAATTGTGGGCAGATGGAACAACTGGATTAAGCATCAGTTCTTTAAAAAGGGCTATCTTGAAGACAAAAAACCTCATTAAAGTGACCCTGATGAGTATCAAAGAAATCACATGTGAAATTCCTAATATATTTAATTAAAAAAATAAAGAGAAACAATCCCATCTAGGGGATTTCTTTTGTTTGTTTTGTTTTTTTTCCCAGTACCTGGAATTGAACTCACAACCTCGCGCTTGCCAGGCAGGCACTGTGCCACGGAGCTAAATCCCCAACTCCTCCATCTAGTGGATTTCTATAAACTCTAATACTGAGGTGGGTAAATTTCCTAAGATTTTAGATATCTAAATGCCTTTCTTCTACCTCATATTTTTTATTTAGGTATAAAATTCTCAAAATCATTTGCTCAGAATTTTGTATGTATTCCTTTTCAATAATTTCTAATTTCTTTTTTTTCTTCTCCCCCGGTACTGGGAATCGAACTCACAACCTTGCACTTGCCAGGCAGGCACTGTGCCGCTGAGCTAAATCCCTAGCCCCAATAATTTCTAATTTCTATGGTTATTACTGAGAAAGTTACACCGTTCTTACTTTCTACCTTTTTTAATTAACCATTTTTTTTCCTGTAGGTTGATCTTTAGAATAATCTCTTTGTCACAGTATTCTGGATATTGTATTCAGATACTGATATCAGTATTCTGGTAAGCTTTGTATAGATACTTCTTCATTTTGCTGAGTATTCAGCTAGTTCTTGGTAGCCCAGGCTGGTCTCGAACTTGCAACGATCCTCCAGCCTCCCGAGTGCTGGGATTATAGGCATGCGTCACCACGCCCGACTTCAGCTGGTTCTTTTAATTTCTAACTGGTATGTTCTACTTCTGGAAAACTTATTCTGTACTTGTTTCTACGGTACCCTCCTTTTCACCTCAGTTCTCTTTATACATCTATTAATTGGAGTTTGGTCCTCCCAAGTTAATCTTCCAATTTTCTTACCATTTCTCTCCATTTTCCCAATTCTTTTTTTTCCCTCCTTTTTGGTGGTTTCCTAAACTTTATTTTCCAATTCTTCTATCATACTTTTATTTATGACAATTCTCTCATTCTTTATCCTTCTTATAACACTGATCTTGATTCACGGTTATAATTTCTCACAAAAATACTAACCGTTTTTCTGAATTTTTTTTTTTTTTTTTGAGACAGAGTCTTGCTATGCCGTTCAGGCTGACCTTGAGTTCACTTTGTAGTCCAAACTAGCCTTGAACTCACAATGATCCCCCTGCCTCCGCCTCCCAAGTGCTGGGATGATAGGGGTGCACCACCACACCTGGCTTTTTTCTGAAACTTTTGGCTACACTTTGTTTCCTGTGTACCCTCCTTATGTATTTTCTTCCTCCAAAGCATACCAAACTATGCATAATAGAAGTCACAGAAAGAAAAGAGAGACGGGTGAAGAAAAATATTTGAAAGAACAATGGCCAAAACATCTCAAATCAACTATTCAAATACAAACTCAATGTACTCCAGAATATATCCAAAAGAAATCCACACTGAGTTTAATTCCTAGCACCACACATAAAACGGGAAGAAAAAAGAGATTAACACTGATATATGTTACACTCAAACTGTCAACACCCAAACACAGAATATATAAGGAACCAAGACATTTTCACATATCAAACACAAAGATTACAAGCTGGTTTCTCATAAAAAACCATGGAAAGCTCGGCATGATAGCACACATATGTAATCCCAGCACTCAGGAAACTGAGGCAAGAGGATCGTTTTGAGTTCAAGGCTAGTCTGGGTTACAAAGCGAGCTCAAGGCCAGCCTGAACTGCATAGCAAGACCCTGTCTCAAAAAGACACACAAAAAAAAAGAAAAAAAAAAAAAAAAAAAGAAACCATGGTGGCCAGAAACTCAACAAGATGAAAATTCTGAAAGGAAAAATAAAATGTCACGAAAGGATTCCCTCGCCAATTAATCTATCCTTCCAAGAATGAAAGACAGGGAAGAGAAAGGAAGAGAGCAAAGGGAAATAAAAATAAGTAAGATGTTTTATGTAAATGTATCAACTCCCCACAGTGAGTAATCATTATATATTGCAAACATGTACTAATTTTTAAAAAAAGAATGAAAAGAGAAGCTAGGCGTGGTGGTGTAAAAAATTCCAGCACTCAGGAGGCTGAAAAAGGATTATAAATTTAAGGCCAACCTGGATTACATAAAGAAGTTCATGAAGATACCACCACGTATTACAGCAGCCATTGATATTTTCCCACTAATCTATCCATAACTGTGTAAAGTTTGTAATGTTCCTATCCTATTTCATAAATGGATGTATGTTTATTATTATGTGTTTCCTACAACAACCATTGAGAATAGTTAATGATTTTTCAATAGGTCACTCATGTATAGCTCTATTTATTTTCTTTAGAAGCCACTTTGAAGATACCAAAGTATAGCACAACAACTCTTGATAATCTCCTACCTCTTTTGTCTCTAACTCACTATTATTTGTCTATTTGTTTTCCTGAGAAACTATTTTGTAGATAATAATATGTAAAATGATAACCATTGATAATTTCCTACCATTTTGTCTGTAATTTGCTAAGTCCCCCCTATTATTATGTTATCCTTCTTTTATTCTTTAAAATAAAAATAAAAAAAAAAAGAAGTTCAAAGCCAGCCTGGACTGTACAGCAAAACCCTATCTCAAAATTAATTAATTAATTAACCTTTTAAAGAAAAAATGAGAATTATACTTACAGATAAAGACAACAAAGTTCATTACCAGTATACCTACAGTATACAAAACACCAAAATGAAGTTTCGTGTTTGTTAGAAATGAGGTCTTGCTATGTTGCCCAGGTCAGCCTCAATTACTGGACACAAGTGGTCCTCCTACGAGGTCAGCTTCCCAAAAAGCTGAAACTATAGGCACATGCCACTGTCCCTGGCTCCCAAAATGAATTCTCAAGATTGAAATGAAAAGGTAATAGAAAGTAACTATAAATAGACAGGTAGATAGATGGAGTAAAACACTTAAGTAAAAATGAAGTCAGTATTATATTTTTATTTATTTGTTTTTATCTTTTTGAGACAGGGTCTTGCTATGCAGTTCAGGAAGACCTTGAACTCACTTAGTAGCCCAGGCTGGTCTCAAACTCGCACCAATTCTTCTTCCTCAGCCTCCTGAGTGCTGGGATTACAGGTCTGCGCCAACATGCCCAGCTTTGAAATACTTCTGTTCTATGTCTTTTTTTGTCGCTGTTTTGTTTTTTGGTACCGGAAATCAAACTAAGGACCTCGCATCTGCCAGGCAGGCACTTGTGCCACTAAGCTATATCCTTGGCCCTATATTTTTTGGTTTGTAACTCCTGGGTTTCCTGATTTTATATAATTTAAAAGACAAATACAAAAAAGTTATTTGCTACATTAATGGGCACAAAATATATTAAGTACATTTTTTTTTGTCCTTTTGAGACAGGGTCTTGCTATGCAGTTCAGGCTGGCCTTGAGCTCACTTTGTAGCCCAGGATGATCTCAACTCAAGACAATCCTCCTGCTTCAGCCTCCCGAGTGCTGGGATTACATATGTGCGCCACAACGCCTGGCAAAATATGTTAAAGTATACAAGTATGTGCCAAATAGTATTTCAGTCAATGACAAACCACATGTATACCAATAGTCTCATAAAATTACAGGACTTATTAACAGAGCCAAGGACAAAAATCAGATGGGGGATTTAGCTCAGTGGCACAGCGCCTGCCTGGCAAGCGCAAGGTCTTGAGTTCGATTCCCAGTACCAGAAAAAAAAACAAAACAAAAAACAAAACAAGGACAAAAATCACATGATCATCTGAATAGATGCAGAAAAAGCTTTTCAGCCAGGCATGGTGGTACACACCTGTATTCCAGCACTTAGGAGGCTGAGGCAGTAGGGCTGCTGAGAGTTCAAAGCCAGCCTGAACTACATAGTGAGACTCTCAAAAAGACAAAAAAAAAAAAAAAAGAAGCTTTTCACAAAGTTCAGCACCCACTCATGATAAAAACCCTATAGAAAATTGGAAAAGATGCTCATCTATGACAAACCAAAAGCCAACATCATACTAAATGGACAAAAACTGAAAGTTTTCATTCTAAAATCAAGAACAAGACAAGGATGCATATTGTCTCCAGTCTTATTCAACACAGTCCTGGAAACTTTAGCCAGAGCAATTAGACAAGAGAAAGAAATAAAAGGAATAGTGATAGGAAAGGAAGAAGTTAAATTACCATTATTTGCAGATGACATGATAGACATGATAGACGTAGAAGACCCCAAAAACTCCACCAAAAAACTTCTAGATTTTATAAACAAATTCAGTAGTGCAGCTGGATACAAAGTCAACATCAAAAATCAATAGTGTTTCTATACACAAAAAACAAACTCACTGAGAAAGAAATTAGGGAAACAACACCTTTTACAATAGCATCCAAAAAGATGAAATACCTAGGAGTCAATCTAACAAAGGATGTAAAAGACCTCTACCTTGTCCTACTTGTCAGATGCATGGTGGCACAG
Source organism: Chinchilla lanigera (assembly GCF_000276665.1). Lineage (NCBI taxonomy): Eukaryota > Metazoa > Chordata > Mammalia > Rodentia > Chinchillidae > Chinchilla > Chinchilla lanigera. The sequence continues at coordinate 6,631,553 of NW_004955464.1, read as the reverse complement.
GCAGGAGGATCGCTCTGAGTTCCAGACCAGACTGAGCTATAAAGTGAGCTCAAGGCCAGCCTGAACTGCATAGTGAGACATTGTTGCATTTAAAAAAAAAAAAAAAAAGGAAACTACACTACTCTGAAAAAGGAGATTGAAGAGGATATCACAAAATGGAAAGATATCCTTGCTCTTGGGTAGGAAGAACGAATATAGTGAAAATGGCCATACTTCCAAAACTGTTACACAGATTTAATGCAATTCCAATCAAAATTCCAATAGCACATCTTACAGAACTAGAGAAAAGAATCCTAAAATTTACTTGGAACCAGAAGAGACCTAGAGTAGCAAGGCAATTCTGAGCAACAAAGGCAAAGCAGGAGGCCATCACAATCCCTCACTTGAAATTATATCATGAAGCTACAGTTATAAAAACAGCACGGTACTGGCAAAAAAAAACGGACCCAATGATCAATGGAACAGACTAGAAGATGCAGAAACAATTCCAGGCATACTCAGCCCCCTCATCTTTGAAAAAGGTGCAAAACACATTCACTAGAAGAAAGACAGCCTCTTTAATAAATGGTGCTGGAAAAACTGGCTCTGCACATGCTGAAGATTAAAATTTGACCCTTATTTTTCACCATGCAGTACACTAAATTCAAAATGGATCAAAGCTCTAAATACTAAAACAGAAACATTAAATCTGCTGGAAGACAGAATAGGTAAAACTCTTGAAGACAGTGGTGTAGACAAAGACTTTATGAATAAAATCCTAATCACACAGGAACTATCACAAAGAATCAACAACTGGGATCTCACGTTATTAAAAAGTTTTTGAGGGGCTGGGGATTTAGCTCAGCAGCAAAGTGCCTGCCTGGCAAGCGTAAGGTCGTGAGTTCGATTCCTGATACCGGAAGAAAAGACAAAAAAAAAATTTTTTTTTTAATTTAAAAAAATAAAAAGTTTTTGTACAGCAAGAGAAACCACCAACACAGTGAAGAGACAACCCACAATGTGGGAGAAAATGTCTTCCAGCTGCTCCTGAGACAAAGGATTACTATCAAGAACACATAAAGAACTCAAAAAAATCAGACCTCCCAAATTTAAAGATCCAATCCAAAAATGGGCATTGAGATGAATACACACTTCTCAGATGAAGAAATACAAACAGCAAATAAATATATGAAAAAATATTCAACAGCACTGGTCATTCAAGAAATGCAAATTGGGCCAGGGATATAACTCAGTGGCACAAGTGCCCGCCTGCCAAGCACAACATCCTGAGTTGAATTCCCGGCACAAAAAAAAAAAAAAAAAAAAAAAAAAAATGCAATTTAAAACAATGAAGATTCCATCTCACCCTGAAAAGAATGGTCAGTATCAAGAAATCAACCAAATGCTGGAGGGGCTTGTAGGGAAAAAGGAACCCTTCTCCACTGTTGGTGGGAGTGTAGACTGGTGCAACCAATGTGGAATTCAGTGTGGAGACTCCTCAAAAAACTAGGATTGGAGGCCACCCCAATTTGACCAAGCTATTCCCCTTCTGAGTATCTTCGCAGAATTAAAAACATCATACCAGAGTGATATATGTGCACCCATGTTTATAGCAGCATAATTTGTAATAGCTGGATCTTGGAAACAACCTAAATGCCCATCAACCAAGGAACAGATTTTTTAAAAGTGGTCTTTTTATATAATGGAGTATTATTCAACTATAAAGAAGGATAAACTGGTGACTTTTACAGGTAAATGGATGCAACTAGAGACCATACTCATAAGTGAAATAAACCAGATGCACATGCATAAACATCATATTGTCTCCCTAGGGGGAGAAGCTGAAACAATAAATAACATCCAAAATGTACAACGGATATTGCATAATGCAAAACAACTTCAAAAGGAAAGAGAAACTGGGTTGGGGGAATGGAGAAAAGAAGAAAGGGAAAAGAAAAAAGAAAAAAGTACATATATATAAATAAAAGATAGTTAAGATAATTATACTAATTTCTCTCAGTTCAATGAAAAGAAAGGTTTGTGCTAATATTGTCTGAACAATTAAATGCTGGTATCTTATACTCTGAGTAATTAATTTAAAGATAACAATATTCAAGGTATTAATCATTGCTATCTTCCTATCATCTTGTTTCGAAATTTGTTTTTCCTTTAAAATAAAATTTAAAAAATAAAAATAAAGATTTCCAAGGCCAAACCAAAAAAAAAAAAAAAAATTACTTAGTGACATTATACATATCTTAGTTTAAGTATACTCTGATGTTTGCACAATGAAAAAACTGCCTAATAACACCACGTGTGGGAATATTAGAGACAGGTAAGTAAAGTAGAAACATTAGGCGGGGCATGATGGAGCCCAGCATCAGGAGGTTGAGGCAGGAGAATCACAAATATCTTAGTTTAAGTATACTCTGATGTTTGCACATGGAAAAAACTACCTAATAACACCAGGTGTGGGAGTATTAGAGACAGGTAAGTTAAGTAGAAACATTAGGCCAGGCATGATGGTGCCCAGCACTCAGGAGGTGAGGCAGGAGGATATGTTGCAAGTTCAAAACCAGCCTGGGCTACAAAGTGAGCACAAGGCCAGCCTGAACTACATGGAAGGAAGGAAGGAAGGAAGGAAGGAAGGAAGGAAGGAAGGGAGGAAGGGAGGAAGGGAGGAAGGGAGGAAGGGAGGAAGGGAGGAAGGGAGGAAGGGAGGAAGGGAGGAAGGG
>NW_004955464.1:6610349-6628639 GCF_000276665.1 Chinchilla lanigera | reverse complement strand
AGGAAGGGAGGAAGGGAGGAAGGGAGGAAGGGAGGAAGGGAGGAAGGGAGGAAGGGAGGAAGGGAGGAGGAAGGAAGGAAGGAAGGAAGGAAGGAAGGAAGGAAGATTATAGGCAGTCAGAGAGGTCCTGTGCTTGATTCTGGTCCATCTGTCCCTCCATCCAGTCCCGTCCCCCCCCACCCCACCTCCTCCATCCTGAAAAAAAAAAAAAGAACACATTATAACTGTGGCTGGAGGCACATTTGTTGAAGGCCAGGCCTCAAGATAAAGATGGAATGAGACACCTGGCTGGGAAACCAAAACCTCCTGACCCACCCCTTCCAGGAAAGGTTCTCCTTTCCATGCATACTTGCTACAGGGCTTGCTTCCCCATTGGATCAGTATTACCTAAGCGACTATACTTGTAATCTTACTGGTTGACCATAATTTTGTCCCACCTTGTAATCACCTCATGATTTTGTACCTACCTCACAATATAAAACTTTCTTGGAGAAGTGGGCTTGTAGGCAACCCACTTTCTGGGTCCCCTCCTGTCCCTCTCAGGCAGGAATGGTTTTTCCTTCAATAAAATTTTCTACTCTTAACCTCCATTGTTCCTCACAATTCATTCCTGGATTTTGGTGAACAAGAACTCAGCATATCAGACATCTAGCAGGTTGGGAGTTATATTTCCTTATATAATCTGGAGGTCCTACATCATTCCTGTATCAGAAGCATATGCCTATAATCACAGCATTCAGAAGGCTAAGACAGAAGGATCACTGAGGTAAGTTAGAGGCCAGCCTGGGCTACATAGTGAGTTTAAGGCCAGCCTAAACTGCTTAGTGAGATCCTGTCTCAAAACAGCAACAATAAAAATGCCTAAGAATACATTTCTTAGAACATATCCCCATCATTATCAGGTCCAAGACAATAAAAATAAAGGAAGAGGGACACAGAGGTATAGGAGCACAATACATACTACTGAAATTAACTTGGTCGTTAGTTTTACTAACTCACTTTGCCTTGTGAGTTCAAGGCCAGCCTAAGCTACATAGCACAATACCCTGGCTGGGAAACCAAAACTCAAAGAAAAACAAATTTGAGCTTTTCTTTAAGAACTCAAAAAAAAAGATTTTTTAATTAATTATTTAAACTCTCCAATTAAGGGAAGAGGTTGGCAATTTGGATTTGAATCCTTTTTTTTTTTTTTTCCTGTCTTTTTGCAACAGGGTCTCACTATGCAGTTCAGGCTGGTCTTGAGCCCACTTTGAAGCCCAGGCTGGTCTCGAACCTGCAACAACCCTCTTGCCTCAGCTTCCCAAGTGCTGTTGTGCACCACCACGCCCGGCCTTGGACTCATCTGTTTATTACTGACCACTTCAGATAAGAAAAGACAAAAAGGCTGAAAATAAAATAATGAAGAAAGATACTCCATGAAAACAGTAACCAAGAGAAAGCTGGCTCTATTATTGTCACAGGACAATATACATTGATAAAAGATTCAATCCAGTTAAGAACATGCAGCAATCATATACATATATGTAAATAACAAAAAAGGCTTAAAATACATAAAGCAAATATCTACAGAACTGAACAGAGAAATAATTCTGTAATAATACTTGGAAACGTCAATACAACACTTTCAATAATGGATATACCAACAAGACAGAAGATCAATAAAGAGGATTTGAATAACATTACATATTAACAGGACCTAACAGATGTGTATATATACAAAAGACTTTGCCCAACATCAGAATAGACATTCTATCCACAATACACATGTACCATGACTGACAAATAAATGCTGTTGTTCTGAAAAGAAAAAAAAAAGGAAAAAAGAAAGGAGAAAGGGAAAATGCAAAGAGAAAAAAGAGGAAAAAGAAAAGATGGATGAATGACAAAGAATTCCTTTACCTTTCTTTACATTACACTTTCCTAAATTAACCAACCATTTGTGCTAAAAATGATTACATAAATGGAATGAGAATAGTACAACTCACAGTTCCTTATCCTTTCAGTCCTGCTTTATAGTGTTGCTGGAATATGCAAGTATCAAGAAGACATATCAATTGGACTCGGGAAATTGAGGCAGGAGGATCGTCACGAATTCGAGACCAGCCTGGGCTACAAAGTGAGCTCAAGGCCAGCCTGAACTGCATAATGAAACCCTGTCTCAAAAAGACAAAAATAAGAGCCAGGCCTGGTGGCACATGCCTGTAATCCCAGGAGGCTGAGGCAAGAGGATTGTTGCAAGTTCGAGACCAGCCTGGGCGCAAAGTGAGCCGAAGGCCAGCCTGAGCTGCATAGTGAGACCCTGTCTCAAAAAGACCCCAAAAAATAAATAAATAATAAAGCAGTTGGGTAAGTTTTACACAGCTATTTCCACTGTTCTGCTAAGAATGAAATACAGATGCATGTATTAGCTATGAAATACAAGCAATTCATATTTGAATTTAAACCTATACTGTACAATATAAATTATGAACAGTAAATTTCATAATTCATAATTTAAATTAACTTTTCTTTATTCAATGACATTAAAAAGTAAATTTAAAACACTACAAGTTAAGAGAAAGCACATGAGAGGAAAATACTGTATTTTAGTACCTTCAATGGCACTTTCTCCTGCTTTTTAAACAAGGGGTTCTGCATTTTTACTTTGTATTAGGCCCTGCAAATGATGAAGCTGGGGCTGTATTTTTTTCAGGTAAACAAATATAAATCTAGAATTAAATATAATAAACCTTACTTATGATCGTTCATATATAAGATTTGAAGAAATACAGATACAAAGATAAATAAAGGACTTGTATCTAAAAGAGGAGAAAGTCATATCATATAAACAAATAAGAACAACATTATGGGGGCTGAGGATTTAGCTCAGCGGCAAAAGTGCCTGCCTGGCAAGCGCAACGTCGTGAGTTCAGTTCCCGGTACCAGAGAAAAACCAAAAAAAAAAAAAAAAAAAAAGAACAACATTATGTAAAGCATACTATGAAAACCCAGAGGAAAAGCCTTACAAACCCTTCATCAATTAAGCTGAAGAATTTTCCAGTTAGTAGAGCACATAAGAAGAGACATTTCTGGAGCTACAATAGCAAGTCATGGCAAGATAAGCATTTAGAAAGTTTCTTCTGCTTCTTGACTAAGAATTAGCTGAAAAGAGTGTAACTGAAGCTATGACCAAAGAAGGCATTATGTGTCCAGAAAAGCCTAAAGGAAAAGTATTGCAAGCAACTGTAACTGTTGCATAATCAATCTCTAAAGGGAGGAGAGATTCAATCCGTTTAAAATCTGAAGATAAAGTTCTTTTCCCAAAACAATGGGGGCACCAAAGTAGTTCTAAATGAAAAAGATTTTTTATTTAGAGATGGTGGCATCCTGGGAACGTATACACCCTGAAATAAATCACTATTGGAATGGCTTCACCTGAAGCCGCACATTCCATTGAACGTCTAAAATCCTTTATCATGCCACATCTACACCTCTCTTACAATGTCCAAATTAAAAAGAGGAAAAAAATTATAATACATAAGACCAGATGGACAAACAAATGTGTCCATAAACTGAGTTTTTTCAGGACTACTAAATAGCACGCACGATGATAAATTTGGAACATAAACTGGTGCATACATTTGTATTGAGTAGAGTCCACCCACTGGCAAAAACAAACAATAGATTTTCTTTTTTTTTTTTTTTCTTCTTTTTCTTTTTTGGTGTTGTTTTTTTGAGAGACAGTCTCACCATGTAGTCTAGGCTGGCCTCTCTAACTCATGGCAATCCTCTTGCCTCAGCCTCTCAATGCTGAGATTACAGGCACCACACCCAGCCAAGAAATGATAACCTTCTAAAAGTTGTCAGTTTCTGTTTCAGTTTTAAAAAAAAAAAAAAAAAACAGTAATTAGCTGTAACAGTGAAATGCACTAGAAGGTTATTTAGGGACTTACGAGGGTAATTTTGGCTGGGGGGAGCTGTATGAAAGAGTTAAATTAAAGGTCTGTTATGGTTTGTGTCTAGACATCCCTTCAAAGCCTCATGCAGTCATAGAGGTGGGCTTCTAGAGTTTGTGACTGATTCATTGTCTAGTGCTGGGATTATGGGTGTGAGTACAACATCCACCCTAGGGTGGGTAACTTACATACAATGTAAGGCACAGAAAACGTCTTCTCTCCCACTCTTCCCTTCTGCTCTTGTTGCTTTTGCTGTTTCCACCACCATTAACAGTTGCCCTCTGCCATGTGCCACTCTGCCTTGGAGCCAGCCAAATACGGTCTGAAACCTCCACAAACTGTGAGCCAAATAAACCCTTCTCTCTTTAATTTTGGGCATTGGGTATTTTGTCTCAGGAATGACAGAAAAGTAACCAACACAAGGTCTTCCCTAGCATATTTCAGACTCTTCAATATGCTAATAAACACAGTAAATTTCTAGGAGAGATATAACTTGCAACACATCTCAGACTTGATTACATAAGCCTTTGAGGGGTCAGGAGACTGAGACAAGGTCTCACTATGTATTCCAGGCTCATCTTGAACTCACTAGGTGGCTCAAGCTGGCCTTGAACTTCAGGGGATCCTCCTGCCTCAGCCTCCCAAGTACTAGGATTACAGGAATGCACTACCATGTCCAGCCATAAGCCTGTTTTGCCAGCAACAGCTATCAGTATCCCAAAGATCTGTAACACAAGTTTTAAATTAAAACACTTTGATAAAATAAAGAACAGCAGTGAGTGAGAAAAGAAAGGGCAGTAGAGGTTTCAATACTAGAAGGTATAACAATTTGAAGAACAGAACCTCTGTTAATATAATTTGCAGATACTTAAATTTAAACTGGGTAGAAAATTAACAGAATGAATATTTCAATGGGGTAAGGAACACAACAGTAAACTGCTGGTGAGGTAAAAGGATAAAGCCAAAAGAGGTTATATACAGAGAGATTAAGATAGATAGAAAATTTTAACAATATGGAAGATGCATATATAGATAATTTAGAAGATTCTGGTCAGAAGTAAAACCGTTTCCAACCATGTGAGTGGGTACTTAATGGAAAAGAAGAGTTGAATATCACTGAAATACAGAAATTAAGGAAAAACAAAATTAGGTATTAGGTAACCTTCGATGTTATAGATCAAACTGTCCAACATGATGTCAACAATTATAATAGAGTACAGGTAAATACAGAATTGACTTAAAGGTTAAGTCACTTTCTTCCAGGGGACAGAAATGGCAAGTAAAATAAGAAACATAGTCAGTAGGGCACCAGTCTTACAAAAGAAAGAATTTTAGAAGATAGATAGTATGTTAAAAAATGCAGACCAGGCCAGGAATATAGCTCAGCGACACAGCGCCTGCCTGGCAAGTGTGGTCCTAAGTTCAATTCCTGATACCAAAAAAAAAAAAAAAAAAATGTGGACCTAGTGTTCTGGCTTCTGGGAAACAGGTACAAAGGAAAAAAACCACATTCTCCAGAAGATTGAGAATGATGATTCTCAACCTTTTTTCTAATCTCAGACATCTGAGAAAGAGAACACACTTCCACTAGAAATAAGGAGAAACACACAAATAAGGGGATGGGAAAACAGGGTATCTGTGAGCAGTTTATAAAAACTAAATGATTATGAAATGCTTTCCTAAAAAATTATAACTCTCACAATACTGAAAATCACTGGTTTAAAAGTGGTATTATCAGAGGAAGTTTAAACACAAGTTCTCATCACAAAACATTTTTGGGCAGGCAGAGTGGCACCCCTGTAGTCTCAACTACTTGGAAAGTAGAGACCGAAGTTCATGAGTTCAAGGCCAGCCTGGGCAACACAGCAAGACCTTGTCTTTATTTTATGTACTTTTTCCTGATCTTTTTAAGACAGATTTTCACTATGTAGTTCAGGCTGGCCTGGAACTCACTTTGTAGCCCAGGTTGGCCTCAGGCAAGCACTTATGCCACTGAGCTATATCCCCAGCCCATCAGGTTGGCCTCAAACTCACAGCAATCCTCCTGCCTGAGCCTCCTGAGTGCTGGGATTACAGGCATGCACCACTATGCCCAGCCAACATCTTGTCCTTAAAAAAAAAAAAATTATCAGTATGATTAGCAAATATCTACCAAATATTAGGCAGAGTTCAAGCCACGTAACAATGCCACAAGGTCCTAACAAAGTCCTGGAGTTCTTACAGATTTTCAGTTTTAAAAGTTTATTTTCAGGAAAACAAAAAACAAATAATCTAACTCAAAAGTGGACAAAGGACTTGAACAGACATAAGAAGTTACACAAATAGCCAAAAAAAGATGTTCAACAACACTAATCATTATGGAACTCTTAAATCAAAATGATGATTTTGATCACTACTAGATAGCTATCATTTAAAAAACAAAGCAGAAATATAACATCTGTTGGTGAGGATATACAGAAATTGGAATTCTTGTTGTGACTTGGAAATATAAAGCGTCTTTCCTGTGCTCACATATCACAACGCAGAAGACTTCTAACTCCTAAGTGTTGGGAGCTCTCCCCAACCAGCAATTAAGCAATCAATTCTCCAGTGTACACCAGTTTGATATCCTCTAAACCAATTAAAATCCTGACACTATCTGGAGACAGTGTCAGATCTTACAGGATAAAGGAGCTCAGTCCCCAGGACTAACCCCCTCTCCATTTTGGACGCCAGTCACAAGTCTCAGGTAGTTTTTACTTATGCTTCTGACAAACCAACCATAAATCAAGGTATTTACAACACCATCCTCAGATTTGATTAATTTGTTTGAGTGGCTCAAAGAACTCAGGGAAACAATGTTTAGCAACTTATCAAGGATACAGACGAAGAAATGCATAAGACAAGGCATAAGAAGGGGCACAAAGTTTTCAGACATTCTCCAGGCCTACCACCCTTTAGGAGTATTGACATTCTCAGTCTTCTAAGCTCTCCCAATCACGCACTTTAGGGGTTTTACGAAGACTTCATTGCATAGGCATGACTACTAATAAAGTGTCAAACCCCAAAAGGTCTGCTTGCTTAGATTCTTCAGATTTCTTTCTCCAAGCAGTATCCCTCCTGGAACAAGGAAAGGTAAAGGGAAATCTTCACAGTGAGCAGAATTCAGGCAGTGTACATGGTCATATATTTTGCTTGAAAGAAAAAAAAAAAAAGTCATATATGCAATTATATACTGATTCATGGGTCTGGCCAGATGGTCAAGGACTTGGAAGGAACACAACTGGAAAACTGGTGACAAAAATATTTAGAGAAGAGGTATATGGGTAGACCTCTCCAAATAGGTGAAGTATGATATAAAGATAATTGTATTCCAGCCGGGCGTGGTGACCCACGCCTGTAATCCCAGCACTCCTGAGGCTGAGGCAGGAAGATCATTACAAGTTTGAGACCAGCCTGGGCTACAAAGTGAGCTCAAGACTAGCCTGACTAGTGCACACCTGTAATCCCAGCACTCAGGAGGCTGAGGCAGAAGGATCATTGCGAGTTCAAGATCAGCCTGGGCTACGAAGTAAGCTCAAGGCCAGCCTGAACTGCATAGCGAGACTCTGTCTCAAAAAGATCCCCCCCGCAAAAAAAAAAAAAAAAAAAAAGTATAGCAGTAGGAAGCAAAGAGAAATCAAAGGAGGAGGGAGATACCCTCCAGGTCTACCCTCCAAGTGAACCGCGCCCCCACGGTCCACTTCCTTCAACCAGGGTTCACCCCCCAACATTACATTTAGCTGTAAACTCATCAGTGGACTTACTCATGATCTAATTACCTCCCAAAGCCCCACCTATGAGCACATGAGATTCTGGGGAGATATCCATAGATATAAATGGGGTAAGTGTGATAGCGCATGCCTGTAATCCCAGTACTCAGGAGGCTGAGACAGGAGGATTGCCATGAGTTCAAGGCCAGCTTGGACTACATACAGAGTTCAAAGCTAACCTGACTTATAGAACAAGACTCTTGTCTCAAAAAAATAAAATAAAATAAAAAACCATAACAAGGCTCATGAACAAAGTGGCTATGGTGGCACGGAGGTTGTGCATAACCCTCAACAACAGACTTCCACTCACCAAGACTGATATGACTACAGCCACTGCCTAAGATCCAATATACCAGCAACAGAAACAAACACTGGGTCTCTAATACAGCACCATTCTCCAGGGCAATCAGACTGCAACCAAGTGGCAGACTAATTATACTAGACTGCTTCCATCCTGGAAAAGGCACCACTTTGTCCTTACTGGCATATACTTATTGTAGTTATGGATTTGCCTTCCCCGCAGGGAATGCTTCTGCCAAAACTACAGTACCATCCATGGACTTACAGAATACCTTCTCAATCATCATGGCATACTACACACCCTTGCTTCTGACCAACAAACACATTTCCTGGCCAAAGAAGGGAGGCAATGGGCTCATGCTCATGGACTTCACTGGTTTTTCCAAGTTTCTCACTATCCAAAAACAGCTGGATTGATAGGTGGAATGGTCTTCTGAAGATGCATTTACAGCACCAGCTACATGGCAATACCCTGTAGGGTTGGGGCAAAGCTTTCCAAAACACTGTATATGCTTTGAATCAGTATACACTATATGGTACTATTTCACCCACAGCCAAGATTCACAAATTCAGTAATCAAGAAGTGGAAGTGGGAATGATACTATTCACCATTATCCCTAAGTAACTCACTAGCCCAATTTTCGCTTCCTGATCCCACAACCTAATGCTCTGCTGACCTAGAAGTCTTATCCCCAGAGCGGGGATGGCATGTACCAAAAGTACAACAATGATTCCACTGAACCAGAAGCTAAGACTTCCCCGGTCAGTTTGGGCTTCTCATGCCCCTTAGTGTTGGCAGCGATGACTGATCCAGACTTCCAGGGGGAAACTGGACAATTACTCTACAATGGAGGAAAGGAACAATTATTTCAAGAGCAGGAGATCCCCACCAGTGCCTCCTATTACCATCCCTTGTTATATTTTTAGTTTTTTATTTTTTTGAGACAGGGTCTCGCTATGCAGTTCAGGGTGGCCTTGAGCTCACTTTGTAGCCCAGGCTGGTCTCAAACTTGCAAGGATCCGCCTGCCTCAGTCTCCTGAATGCTGGGGTTACAGGCGTGTGCCAGCACGCCCAGCAATCCCTTGTTATAAAAGTTAATGGGAGATTACAACAACCAAATCAGACAGAAAGGCAAATAGCCAGAATTTTCAGGAATGAAGGTATGGGTCACCTCACTAGGTAAAGCAACAAGATGTGCTGAGGTGTTTGCTTAAGGCCAAGGAAATACAGAATGGATAGTAGAAGGTAGCTGTAACTATTATCATGTGACCAGTTACAGAAGAGCACTGTAATTTTTCTTTCCTATTTTGTTATCACACTTGTGCATGTATACACATATATTAAGCAGATACCTTTGTTTTCTTTGTAACCCAATGTTGGGCCACCCACTCAAGACTCTTCTGTCTCTCTTAGAAGCTTTTTTTGCTCTCAACAAATACTTCCTTCTCTTAACTTCCATTGTTCCTAGAATTCATTCTTCAATTTTAAAGAGCATGAACTTGGTGTATAGGATATCTAGCAGGTTGGGAGTTATATTTTCCTTATATTATTTGGAGGTCCTATATCATCCCTATAACTATACCTATATCTAGATATAGATATAGATAGATATATCGAGTATTAGTGAGTTTAAATGCCGTTTTTTCCACTAGTTGTTTGGTCCTATACAAAAATTAAACTCTCCGACTGGCTGAGGATATAGCTCAGCAGCAAAAGTGCCTGCCTGGCAAGCGCAAGGTCCTGAGTACAATATCCGGTACCAAAAAAAAAAAAAAGAAAAAAGAAATTAAGCTCTCCAAAACTTTTCTTCATTTGTATTTTTTTTTTTTTTTAAGATAACAGCGCACTTTATTTATTTTTTAACTTCTGGTACCAGGAATCGAACTCAGGACCTCGTGCTTGCCAGGCAGGTGCTGGGCTGCTGAGCTATATCTCTGATCCTACTTTTCTTCATTTGTAAAATATTTATTTGGCAAGACTGTTCAAGGTATGAATAGATGATGTGAATATTAAATTAATATGTATACTTCACTGAAATATATATATAGCCAATGAGTTGTCGCTACAAGGTTATTACCTATGTTGGTTATTATTTCCATTCTTTGCCTTTGTATTTATTTATTTATTTGTTTGTTTATTTATACATTTATTTGTCTTTTTGAAATAAGGGTCTCACTGTGCAGCTCAGGTTAGCCTTGAGCTCACTTTGTAGCCCAGGCTGGCCTTGAACTAACAGCTATCCTCCTGCCTCAGCTGCTCGAGCACTGGGATTACAGGCATGTGCCACCATGCCTGGCTCCAATATTTGTATTTCTTTACAATCATTAGTGATACTTGAGTAACCACCAGTATTAGAATCTTTGAAAGCAAAGGTGCTAAAATAAAATAACTACCACATGCACACCAATCTTTATGGCAGCATTATTCACAATAGCCAAAAAGTGGGAACAAGTTGTAGATTCATTGAAAGATGACTGGATAAACAAAATATGGTGTATCCATACAATGGAATATTATCAGCTTTAAAATGGAGTGAAATTCTGTTACTTGCTGCAACATGAGTGAATCATGAAAATATTAAGCCAAATGAAAAAAACAAGACACACAAAAGGACAAATATCTGGGATAGGCATATTTATAGAGTCATAAAATATAACAGAAGTTACCAGCAATTAAGGGGTACGGGGGAATTAAAAAAACAATCTCTATTATAATGTTTAAATTATAAAAGGTTAATTAGTAAGCATCATCCAAAGAAAAACTGCCTTCTGTTCCTGGGAAGGAACTAGTATGGCTCTGTTTATATGCAGGATAGTTGTATCATTTAGGCGTAATTATAAACTTGCTATTATATCTGGCAAGTATGGTTTAAGGAAATGTGTCTTGTCAAATATAACAAGGATGATGACGAGGGCAGGTCAGAGAATTTCTTTGTTGGCAGCTCCAGGACAGAACGGTAAAATATCAGAGTTTCTATGGCCCATTTTGGTGAAGAAAAATTCTAGTTTCTATGGCCGCCTTGGGGAGGAGTTATGAGTCAGTAACTGTGGTCAAAACCAAAATATATTCATTGTATCACACTTGTGCACTGTTGATGGAAATGTACCAATGATACAGCCACTACGGAAAACAGTATGGTGGTTCCTCAAAAACTATATGCTAAGGCATGGTTACACACACTGTAATCCCAGCACTCAGGAGGGTGAGGCAGAGGAACTGCCATGAGTTTGAGGCCTGGGCTACATAAGCAAGTTCAAGGCCAGCCTGCACTATACAGTGAAACTCTGTCTCAAAAAAACAAAACAACAACAACAAACTGTATGGTATAATCTGAATCTTAAATGTCCTGTGTGTTGACTTCTTAGTCCCCAACCTGGTACAATTAGGAAGAGGTAGGAATTGTTAAGAAGCAGGACTTAGTATAAGATCTTCCAGTCATGGGGCTTGGGGGATACCAAGGGGGACAATAGGACCCTTCCCCCTTCTCTTTCCCTTTCATTTCCTGGTCCGGAGATAAGCAGTTCTGCAACACAGTGCCATCACAGGCCCAAAAAGTAACAATGCCAATGATCATTTACTGAAACTTTCAAAACTGTGCGTCAAAATAAAACTCTTTATTTCAGGTATTTGTTATCTTGGAGAGTTAACACACTACATGATCCAGCAATTTCACTTCCAGTACATATCCAAAAGACCAAAACCAAGGTCTCAGGGAGATATCTATACACTCATGTTCATAGTAACACTATTCACAATACTTAAAACATGGAAGCAACACAAGTATCTATCAACTGATAAATGGATAAACAAGAAGTGGTATATCCAGATCACGGAATGTTGTTCAATTTGCTTTTCGTTTGGTTTTTTTTTTTTTTTTTTTTTGGTCTTTTTTGGACAGGGTCTCCCTATACAGTTCAGACTGGCCTTGAGTTCACTTTGTAGCCTAGGTTGGTCTCCAATTCACAACGATCCTCCTGCCTCAGCCTCACGAGTGCTGGGATTACAGGCATGCGTCACCATGCCTGGTTTTGAAAAACACTGTTACATGATACATTCTGCTATGTATATTTTATCCCAATTTTTTTAAATTTTAAAAGAAAATGAAAGGATATCCCACAAAAATGGAAAAACATTTTTTGCAAAGTATGCATTTAATAAAGGTCTAGGATCTAGTATCGAGCACAAAGGCGCACACTTGTAATCTCAGGTACTTGGGAGGTTTAGGCAGGAGGATTCAGTTAGAGCCCAGCCTGGCAATTTAGCAAGATTCCTTCTCAAAATAAACATTTTTAAAAGGGGTAGGGATATAAACTCAACAGTAGAACACTTGCCCAGCATATGCAAGGCCTTGTGTTCAATCTCGGGAACTGAAAAAAAAAAAAAAAAAAAAAAAAAAGAGGGGGAAGGAATGTCTTAACAGTGATACCAGAATAGCCAGGCATGGTGGCACACGCCTGGAATTAGAGCACTTGGGAGGCTGAGGCAGGATGATTGTTTTGAGTTCGAGATCAGCCCGGGCTACAAAGTGAGCTCAAGGGCAACCTGAACCACATAGCAAGACCCTGTCTCAAAAAGACACCCCCCCAAAAAAAAAATTAATAATGACACCAGGATTCTCAGCACCTGAGAGGCTGAGACTGGATCTTGAATTCAAGACCAGCATGAGCTATATAGTAAGATGCTGTTTCAAAAAATAAAAAACAACTCAACAACGAAAACACAACCCAATTTTGTAAGTGAGGAAAGGATTTGACTAGACCTCTTCCCAAAGAAAATATATATTTGGTCAGTAGGCACAGTAAAAGATTTTCAAAATCATTAAGGAAAATAAAAGCAAAACTAAAATGAAGTACTACTTCACCTACTAGAACAGCTATAAATACAAAGATGTACAAGTGATCAAGTGATAGTATGATGTGGAAAAACTGGAATACTCAGATTTTGTTAGTGGAAATGAACAATGGTCTAGCAGCTCTGGAAAAGTCTGGCAGTTCTTTATAAAGTCAAACATAAGCTATTAAAACAGGAATTCTATTCCTACATATACATACCCAAGAGAAATCAAACCATACATCATGTGGTTTCCTACCATATATACCCAAGAGAAATCATATGGCATTCATAGCATCATTGTTCATCACAGCAATCACAAAAGTGAAAACAACCCAAATGTCCATCAAATGATAAACAGATAAATACAATGTGATATCTCCATAAAATGTAAAAACTATTTACCCATAAAAAAGAACGAAGTGTACAATGTGGCTGAACCTTGAAAACATTCTTAGTGAAAAATAGGCAAAAAGCCACACACTGTAGATTCTGTTTATATAAAATGTCTAGAATAGGCAAATCTCTAAAGACAGAAAATACCTTAGTGGTTGCCAAAGGCCTTAGGGAGGAGGGAATGAGGAGTAACTGTTAACAGATACTGTATTTCTTTTTGAGATAATGAAAATATTCCAGAATTAAGCAGCAGTGATGGAATTACACGATCTTACGGCTACCCTAAAACCCACTGAATTAGGTTCTAAAGGTAAGTTTTACAATGAAAAAAAGAATATACTATTACAGATTCTACTAGCCATCAAAGCTATAGTGGTTTCACATGCCATGCAGACCCTATGCTACATTCCAAAACAGCGGTGTTGTGGCGCACACCTGTAATCACAACACTTGGGAAGCCTGAGACAGGACGATCACTGAGTTCAAAGCCAGCCTAAGCTACATAGTGAATTCAAGCCCAGCCTGAACTACACAGTAAGATCCTGTCTCAAAAGACAAAAACAAACCAACAAATGACAGAAGAGGAAAGAAAAATAATATAGTATTAATTACTACGAAAACAATTTGCCAAGACCTCCCACTAGATATCCCCAAATACAGTTTAAATATCACTGGCCTAAACTAATGCTCAGCACATGACTGGCACTTAGTGAGACATTTAATGACTGATCCGTTTTAATAACTAAATTATTTAAAATATGATGGCCATCACATTGACAAAATGCAGTCATATTTAGTTATTCTGTAAATTATGTACTTGCAACATATTTTTTAACAACCTATACGTCAATACAGCATTAACATTCCACATACTACATGTTGATAACCTTTTCTGTTGTTGTTGTTTTGTTTTTTGGTACTGGGAATCGAACTGAGGACGTTGCACTTGCCAGGGAGGCACTTGTGCCACTGAGCTATATCCCCGGCCCTACATGCTGATAACCTAAGCTTGAGGTACAACATGGTGTAGTGGTGAAGAGTTCTGGCTCTGCTGCAAACTAGATGTAAGTTCTTGTCCAAGGTACTTAGCCCATCTACATCTTTTTGCCTCACCTATAAATGAGGATAATATAAAAGAGTTGTGAAGACTCCATTAATACTTCTAAAATCTTGAGATATGTTAGTACATAGTAATAACACAATAAACTATCATCACTGTAAATCAAATCACCAGCAATGCTGGTGACAGAACCCAGTCTCACGTTGGGCAAGTGCTGTAACACTGAGATATACTCCAGCCCCTCAGCTATATCTTACTGAAAGTACAGGCTGCTTTATGTAATTTTTATTGGTGAACACTAACTTTGCACAAACTTTCTTCTCTTTTTCCAGTTCACACTTCCCAAAGCCCTAACCAGGCATGCCCAACCTGTGGCCTGCAGGTTGGAAACACCTATGTGACAACAGAAAACATTTCTTAAAAAGGAAGTTTTCTCACTTACGTACATTAGCAACTATTGCTTTCTAGTGCTAAACTAAAAAACACTTGACTAATCCAAGCCAATGAGTGAAAAAAACTTCCTGACAAACAGTAACAAAGTGATTCTCCCAGAGGGATTTTAATTTCAAAAGACTCTTCTAAAAAATTAAAAATTCTTAGACAATAATATTTGAATCACAGGATCTTTTTTTTAAAAAAAAGTGTGGAATAAAAGGAGAGGAAAGTGGTATGGAAAAGAAGGCTTAACTATCTACTGAAAACAAGTCAGAAACCAGTTCTAACCACAGCTCAAATATTACCTCCTATGATAATCTCACAAGATAAAAATTCAAAATGCATCCAGTATAAAGTAAAAAAACAAACATTTGAAGAATGGCCAAATGAAAGAATGAATGAATAACCATAAGCACGTTACCCTTCTACAAAACTAATGAAATACTTTATACATCTGAGAAGCAATATAGCATATAAAGAGAGCTCTTGAAATCTAGTTCTATGATCTTCAGCAAATTTCTGAACTACTATGACTCATAAATTCCTCATCCATACACAGGTTTCCTGGGTTTTTCACATTGACAAGTGAAAAAAAACATGCATGACCATGTCTAGCTCAGTACCTGGAACAAATCTAGTAAGTATTTGTTTCCTTCTCTCTCCCCCTTAACACACAGGATAATTATGGACACCCAATGAAAAATGTGATATAATACACCACACATATTAATCTCTCACTTAAAGGGCAAAATCTTAACTCTTAATTTTTGATTTATGTACTTTCCCTCCTTGGAGGATTGTAAGAAACACTGGGGGGCATTAGGGTGGCTTTTAGTTCCCTAAATTCCCAAATTACATTATTTAGGATTCTACAATTTAAACCATTCATTTAATACTATGTAAACAACTCAAATTCCTGTAACTTTTTTGTTTGTTTTTGTTTTTTTTTGAATAGGGTCTCACTATGTAGTTCAGGCTGGCCTTGAACCAGTCCCTGTGTAGCCCCAGGCTGGCCTCAAATTCACAAGGCTCAACCTCCCCAGGGTGCTGGGATTACAGGGAAAGATTTTTTTTTTTTTTTTTTGTCTTTTGATACAAGGTCTCGCTATGCAGTTCAGGCTGGCCTTGAACTCACTTTGTAGCCCAGGCTGGTCTCGAACTGGCAAGGATCCACCTGCCTCAGCCTCTCCAGTGCTGGGATTACAGACATGCCCCACCATGCCTGGCAATCATGGAAAGATTTTTAAATGTCAAAATATTCCTCTTTGTAATGTCCTTTTCACTTGCCTGTTGTCTTTCTAGAATTGTTTTATTTTTTGTTTTTAGACTTCAATTTTATAACGTTCTTTTATGAATTCACATATTTGTGGGGGTTGTTTTTGTGGTTTATTTTAGAAAATAACACTTCTCTGATTTCTATTATGTCAAAGTGGTTTTTTTAAATGATAGAATATACTAGCATCAGTACTTACAAAGGCTATGTCTTGGGTATTTTCTTTCTCTGAAACCAGAAACTTTTCAAAGTAAATAAAACACCTTTTTCTACCCACTGAACCTGACTAGACATTCTATAAAGAACACAACATAATGATATTTATTATGTATGTCAAGGTTAACTCTGAGGTCAAAAAAAAGTTCTGTAATTACTCTTACTGAGTCATCTCTGAGAAGTAATAAAAATTCTCTTTAAACAGTTTATTATTTGAGGTATTTATAACTGCAATTATAAATTTTAATTTTTAAAGTCTAAAAAGTAAACACTGTACGGTTTTACTTAACAAAACAAAAGAAAGTCCAGATGTGATTTAGGATTTACAAAACTGAACTAAATTTATGTTCATGATAATACCTTGTTAATTTATCTGTCTTCCTAAAAACTTGGCCCAGGACGATAACAACCTTAAGTTTCCTTTCTCTAGTAACAATCTTAAGTTTCCTTTCTCTATCTAGAGGATTGCTAAACTCAAAACTTTAAATAACTTCCATTTCAAGTTTATTTCAAGGAAGCTTTTTTTTTCATTTTCCACATTACCCAAGTCAAAAACTGCAAGGGGTAGGTAAATTTATGTCTTTTAATTAATTTTTTTTCATCTATACATAACCGTTTAAGGCCTAAAACGACTTAAAAATTTCCTCCAAAACATACAGCTTTTCAGAACCACTATTAATCCTCTTGTAAAAGCATTATAGCACCTGGGACACCAGTAAATTAATTCTAGTAAGCACAGCGTTCTGAAAGAGACATTTCATAATTTTACAAGTTCTGACTAATCAGAAATGGGGGCCGGGCATGGTGGCGCACGCCAGTAATCCCAGCACTTGGGAGGCTGAGGCAGGAGGATCATTGTGAGTTCGAGGCCACCCTGGGCTACAAAGTGAGCTCAAGGCCAGGCTGTACTGCACTAGACCCTGTCTTCAAAAAAAAAAAAAAAAGGAGGATCGTGTGCAGTAAATTCTAAGGCTCATACATAGGTCTGCATAAAGAAAATTTAACTGTACACACACAAAATCAATTTTTGTTTTTAAAACATACCATAATCCAACCTTTGTTGTACCATCTCCTCTAAATTATCATATCCAATTGGGATTATCCAATTTTGTTAGCTTACGGTTCTTATTACTTTAAAAACAAAGATATGTTCTGTTTCACTAAGTGTTAGAAACACTTCCCTGCTACACGGCTCGGGGGACAGTCTCTGGAAATATCTGACTCACTCTTAACTAATTACTAACATATAAGCATGTCGACAACATACAATTCAAACTCCATTTTCTGGACAATGATTTAAGATCACACATACACACACACAAAAAATAAACAGAACTACTTTTACATTAAAATAACTATTAAAATGAAACAGGGCATACCAAAACGAACACCTCACTCAAGGCACAAAATTCATGTAAGAGTCGGTACTCTTCTAAACAAAATGTTTAATCAACGTTGTTAAATGGCAGTAATTCATTTCATCAGGCACGGCTAGAAATCCCATTGATGTGCTTCTTTTAGGTGTAAACATTTCATTCTTTCGCAACCCTGATACCAAAAGATCTGAAACCTCTTGCGGAGGCGTGCGACACACTCAGGGAGTACTGTTTACAAATACGAACCTCACAGTTACCCACGTCAAAGGCGCGCATTACCACTATCCGAAGGGGGGCGGGGGAGACACAAGGCCGACCAGCACGAAACGAAATACACACAGACACCTCGGCCTTCTCCCTCCAAGGACGAGCGCGGGGAAAATATTTATTCTGTATTACATGTGTGTGCACATTTACGTGTTACACAGACACTTACGTCTAAACAGGGGCCAGAGAAGAGGCACACGTGACAGGGACTCCTACTAGACCCGGAGGACGCTGAAGGCAACCCCATCAACTCAAAATCCGCCTCTCCGGGCTACAACAGGTCCGGAGCGCGGCCGGGGGCCCCAGCCTCCGCACGGAGCTCGGCCCCGAGAGCCCCGAGCCCCGCTCCGGCCGCCCAGGCCGGCGTCCCTACCTCCTCCGCCCCAGCCCTCGCGCGGGACGCCACAAGC
>NW_004955464.1:6603217-6609548 GCF_000276665.1 Chinchilla lanigera | reverse complement strand
CCGGGGCTCCCGGGGAGGGGCGGGGCCTCCGAGAGGGGGTTGCGAGGTCCTGCGGCCCGTGGGGGAGCCGTGCGCGGACTTCCGCGAGCCTGGGGAGGCCGGGGCCGCCGCACCGTCTCGAAGTGCTCCGGGGCTGCGGGCTGCTCTCTGTTGTCCCCCCAGGCGCGAAGGGGCCCGAGAGCCGCCTGGGCGCCTCGCTCAGAGCTCTTCCCCGGGGGAGGAAGCCGGGCCGAGGTTGTGCACCCTCGGGCCTGTCACTCAGCGAGCCAGTCGACCGAGCTAGACCGAGGAAGCCCTGGAGGGCGACCCACCCACCCACTCACTGATGTCACCAGCCCGCCACAGCTGGACACCTTTTCCTCATAAAAGGCAGACAGTTCGGCAATTAAGGAAAGCAGCAGAGAAATCTGGAGAAAGAGATCTTAGAAAGCATTCCCTAGTTGCAGGCGCTTATAGAATCCACTACCGTTAGATGGGGCCCCCTCCTCCCCTCGCTTTTAGTGTATTAGGTTCCACTTATTTCAAGTCAGGATCAGAGAGGAATTAACGGTTTTGTTAGCTGTTTTTAAAAGACTTCAACCTCGGAGTTTGTTTGACCAACCTCTGACCTCAGCCCGGGCAAATCGCATAACTGCAGTCCTTGAGTTAGACACATGCTGGGCAGGAAAAGGCTATGACAGCGGTGGGTGTAGGGGTGAAGGGAAAAGGCTAAATCTTCGTTGCAAGATAACGCCTTATAAATTGTCGTAGAGCCTGGAACTGGTAAGAGGTGTTCTGCACAGTTCAACTTCTTATTACACCCTAAAACTGAATTGCTCTTACATCCATCTGAATCATCTGAGAAGTGGGAGCTTGTAATAAACTCAGAAGGGACCAACTATTTGCTCACTAATGGCTAGGCATTGAGCATTTCGCATATCTCATCATTTGATCTTAACAATCTCGTAAGGTAGGTACTATTTCTCCCATTTACAGATAACAAAACCGAGGCTCTGAGAGTGCGTTTACCGTGATATAAAGCCCAGGTTTAGTGGATAGAACACTGGATTTCAAGTCAAAAGAGCCCTGCCTGATTTAGGCACTTATCACCTGGATGACTTTGGGCAAAAATAACTTCTGAGTCTACTCATTTGCACATGTTTAAAATGCATCCAACCCGCCAGGCATGGTGGCACACACCTATCATCCCAGCACTTGAGAGGCTGAGGCAGAAGGATTGCTGAGAGTTGGAGGCCAGCATGAACTGCATAGTGAAACCCTGTCTCAAAAAGACCAAAAAAAAAAAAAAAAAAAAAAAGGAAAGCGTCCAACCAGAGATGATGTAAGGAACACAGCACGAAACGAAAGTGAAAGCATAGTGAGGATGGTGGGTTCTAGTTCAGCCAGTGCAACTTAACAACTTTCTTTCTTTCTTTCTTTCTTTTTTTTTTTTTTTTTTTTGTCTTTTTGAGACAGGGTCTCACTGTGCAGTTCAGGCTGGGCTTGAGCTCACTTTGTCGCCCAGGCTGGTCTCGAACTCGCAATGATTCTCCCGCCTCAGCCTCCCGAGTGCTGGGATTACAGGCGTGCACCACCACATCCGGCTCAAAATTTTA
Organism: Chinchilla lanigera; assembly: GCF_000276665.1. NCBI lineage: Eukaryota > Metazoa > Chordata > Mammalia > Rodentia > Chinchillidae > Chinchilla > Chinchilla lanigera. The sequence goes on along the minus strand of NW_004955464.1, from coordinate 6,607,953 downwards.
AAAATAGTAGTGAGAATAAAAAGGGCTGGGGATATATCTCAGTGTAAAGATCCTGGGTTCAATCCCCACTACTGAGAAAGTAAAAGTGAAAGCCTACAGCTTACACAGACAGTGACACACTGCCAACAGGCCTTTTGCCATGGTTAGTAATATCGTCCTTGTAGCAAGTTCAATTGAATAAACATTTCCTGATTACTTAGTATGAGCAAAGCATTGAGTTAAATGCCTGGGGATACAAAGACAAACCACAGATTGCTGTCCCAAAGAAAACACCATTGAGCAAGGAAGGTGGTTCTATTGAGCAACAATAAAAGCAACAGGTCATATGAACAAAGGCTTAGGAAACACAGCAAAGAATGTGATAAATCCACTTGGGTGAGGCTTCATTGGAGAGGTAAAAGCTAGACCTTCGAGGCTTATCCGTTACGTGCTAAATAACATGTTTATGATTTAAAGAACAGCATTTAGTCTATGTGTACAGAAGGTAATGCATCAAGAAAAGAAAGGTAGGGCCAGAAGAGGGTCCCAGTACTGTCTGCCCTTAGCTTTGCAGATAAACACTCTTCTACTACCTCTCCTATTCCTAAAACCCCAGCTCTACTAGCACCTCCTTTATTAACTCTCCCTGATTACCCCATCATACACACTCCACTGAATGTAATCTGTTGAATCTATGAATTCCTAATTCATGGGCCCTTGGGGAAAAAAACAAATCTAGACCACAGCAAAAACCTAGAAAAAAAAACTATAATATTGAATAAAAAGACGGCTTGGTAAGTAAAATTAAAAACAAGGTACCTAAAAGAGTAGTCAGCTCAGATGAAGTAGATCTGCCAAATAATCGCAAAGAACTTGTATGATATTTGAAAAAAGCAAGCTTTATACTGGAGAGCTATTGAACATTTGTCTACAAAGGAAAGATAGGATCAGATCTGCTAAAGTTTTTCTTTGAGCTCAATTTTTTTCCCCATACCCTTAATTTCTTCAAGGAGAGAGATTACAGGGCTTGGCTGAGGGTGATAATCAAGTCAAAAAGAGTACATCATCCCCATGATGTGACCCTAACTTCGTCTTCCTTTTGTACTCCCAGCACCCAGCATAGTTGTGATACATAAAACCCAGAAATTCCTTTTGACACTTCAAATTATCTGTAATACAGAAGATAACTTAAAAGTTTAAAATTGGTGTAACCAGTACCAAAGCTCCCAAGATGTGTATGCTTACCTGGAAGATAGTGTAAAGGATCAGTTTCTCTTTGTCTTATATGCGCTTAAAATTAAACAAAATATGTACAAATGCTCACTTCATAGTGAAAATTCAGTAAAAATTGAATTTCTTTCCTTAAAATTGAGTTTCTTCTTTTCTGCCCCAGTTTGGATTTTGTGTGCCGTTAGACTCACACTAGCACATATACGTACTTGCTACTCCTTGATTTGCCTTAATCTGGCCTGGGGATTCTATTTGTGGAATTTTCAGATATATCCACATACTTTAGCTTACTTCCTTGAGGCATTAGAAAGTCTTTTGTTTTTCTTTTTTCTGTCTTTTTGAGACAGAGTTTCACTATGCATTTCGGACTGGCCTTGAACTCACTTTGTAACCAGGCTGACCTCAAACTCCAAGTGACCTCCCCGCCTTAGCCTCAAGTGCTGTGATTATAAGTGTGGGTCATCATGCCCTGAGAAAATCTTTTATTAAGGCAGCATTTTTTAGAAAGTGAATAAGATATTAGGACATTAGAGTTCAAACAATTAGATATATCAAGAATATATAGGGGGCTGGGGATTTAGCTCAGGGGCACAGTGCCTGCCTGGCAAGCATGAGGTCATGAGTTCGATTCCTGGTACTGGGGTGGGGGGAGAAGAATATATATACCTGGGAGGAAATGATGCTATAAAGGAAGCCAAGAACATCATAATGCCCACAGATACCATTTTTAAAAATTAGCTTTTATCCTGAAGTTAATGGGCACTTTTGGAACATTTGTAAGCACGAGAGAGATGAACAGACCTGTCATCTACAGCAAGAACTGCAGGTGTTTATTAAACTTTTGCTTGAACATTTGTACTTGCAGAGAGCTCTTTTCTTCCCATATCTACCTATTCTACATGATAAAAATTCATCATCAATCTTTGTGTCATAATATCTGTTTGTTGGCAATTCTGGCCTCAGGAGTAACACCAGTCTTTCTTCAAATATAAAAAATAAGAGTGTGAATTAGATAAGCTAGGGCAGGAAAGGGCTCTAATGTCTATAATTCTCTCTGTCTCTTTTTTTTTTTTTGAGACAGAGTTTCACTATGCAGTTCAGTCTGGCCTTGAACTTACTTTGTAGCGCAGGCTGGCCTCAAACTCACATCGATCCTCCTGCCTCAGCCTCCCTTCCGAGTGCTGGGTTTACAGGCGTGCACCACCACACTTGACCTTGATGTTTATAATTCTAATATGAAATTCCTTTAGGTCAGCCATTTTACTTCCCTCTAAGTCAAATTTCTTCTTCTCCAAAACAAAAATGAGATCCAACTTTATTCTACCCATCTCACTAAGACCAATCCTAATGTGTCTGTACAATTTGTACTCTTATCCATCTTTGTGTCTTATAAAATGCTATGTCCTCTGCCCAGAAATAAACCCTTCCATGTACGGTCAAATGATTTTTTTTGGAACCAGGAATCAAACTTAAGACCTCGCTCTTGCCAGGCAGGCACTGTCCTGCTGAGCTATGTCCCTTGGCCCTGGTCAAATGATTTTCATTCTTTTTTTTTTTTTTGTCTTTTTGAGACAGGGTCTCACTATGCAGTTCAGGCTGGCCTTGAGCTCACTTTGTAGCCCAGGCTGGTCTCGAACTTCCAAGGATCTTCCTGCCTCAGCCTCCCAAGTGCTGGGATTGCAAGTTTGTGCCACCACACCCAGCTATGATTTTCAATAAGATATGGGAAGACCATTCTGATAAGAGAAGAGACAGGTTTTGGGGAGATTTGTTTGTTGGTTTGTTTGTTTGTTTGTTTGTTTGATAACTAATGCTGGGAAAACTGTATACTCACTTAAAAAAGAATGAAGTTGCCCTCTGACCTTAGGCTGTCTATAAAAATTACCATAAAATGGATCCATAACCTAAATGTAAGACCTGAAATGATAAAACCCTTACAAGAAAACATAGGATGAGAACATTACAGCATGGGATATGGCAATGATTTCTTGGACATGACATAAAAAGTAACATCAACAACAATAAAAAAAATACAAAAAAAAAAAAAAAATTGGCCTGGGGCTGGGGATTTAGCTCAATGGCACAGCACCTGCCTGGCAAGTGCAAGGTCATGAGTTCAATTTCTGGTACCAGAAAAAAAAAAAAATTGGCCTGCAAAAAATTTAAAGCTTTTGTTCATTAAATGTATAGCAACAGAGTAGGAAATCAACCTACAAAAAAGAAAAAAAAATTTGAAAAAGGAAAGAAAATATTTGCAAATCATATCTCTGATAAGGGATTAAAAATCAGAATATACAAACAATGCCTGAAGCTCAACAACAAAAAAGATCCAATTCAAATGGGCATATGATTTGAACAGATGTTTCTTCAAAGAAATGGCCAATAAGCACATTAAAAAATATTTGAATGTTACTAATCATTAGGGAAATGTAAAACAAACTACAATGAAATACCACCTCTCACCCATTAGATTGGCTACTCTGGACCCCAGAAAATAGCAAGACTTGGTGTGAGTATAAAGAAATTGATCCAGACATGGTGGCACATGTCTATAATCCCAGCACTTGGGAGGCTGAGGCAGGAGGATCACTGCAAGTTTGAGGTCAGCCTGGGCTACAAAGTGAGTTCAAGTTCAGCCTGAACAACATAGCAAAACCCTGACTCAAAAAAGACAAAAAAAAAAAAAAAGAAGGAAGGAAAGAAATTGAAATCTTTGTATATTGGCAGAAATGTCAAATGATAGGGCTGCTGTGAAAAATAGCATAAGACCTCCTCAAAGAAATTAAAAATATAATTGTTATATGATGCAGCAATTTCACTTCTGAGTATACATATAAAAGAAAAAAAACAGGGTCTCAAAGAGATATTTGTGGTGGGGAGCAGCGATCTTCCAACCGGCTCACTCCCTGCCTTGTAGGCCCCCGGAGGGTGGGCCTCTGGTGCACAGGGAGCCACAGGAGGGGAGCGCCGGTCTTCGGACAGGCTTGCTCCCTGCCTCATAGGCCCCCAGAGGGAGGGCCTCTGGCGCACGGGGAGCCACGGGAGGGGAGCGCTGGTCTTCCAGCCTGCTCGCTTCATGCCTCATAGGCGCCCGGAAGGAGGGGCCCAGGCATACGGGAGCCACGGGCGGGGAGCGCTGGTCTTCTGACGGGCTTGCTCCCTGCCTTGTAGGCCCCCGGAGGGAGGGCCCCCGGTGCAGGGGGAGCCATGCGGCGGCAAGCGCTGTTGCACACCAGCCCTCAGGCTGGCTGCCACCGCTTAATTGAGAACTACCATGTCACAGAGAAACAATGACACAATTGGCCCACCATGCACCAGCTGCAGATGCCTCCCCATGGACATGTGTGAATCATTCAAACATGGAAAAACCCCTGGGAATACATGCCATACAACGGGCCACTCTTGCTCCCGCCATTGAGAACCAGAAAGGTCCGAGTGAGCGGCGGAGCAGCTGCTGAACAAGGACTCGGAGAACTTGAGAATGCAGACCAAGCCCAAGGAGTCAGAGGTCCTGTGGACTGGGGTCA